>NW_024882919.1:0-167287 GCF_019059575.1 Amphibalanus amphitrite
GGGATTTTTACGTAAAGCCGTAGGTATGCCGAGCACGCGGTGTGAATCACGTCGCGTGCTCCTGAAAGAAATAGAACGAGCGGAGCGGGAACAAAGGCAGGTATAAATGCGCCAAGGAATGACTGACAATGAAACAAGTTACAAGCAGGAAACGCCGGAAGACCATGCAATGCGCGATCAAGTCATCGGGGACGAGCCATTTTTAAAAAGAATAGAGATGGAGCACTTTTGTCTCCTAAGTTAGGAGAGCAGACCACTGTAACGCATACACCATTAAGATGGACCAAAGTCGAGCATATCGTCCCACCCAATAGCAACGTCATTAATGAGTCTGGCATAATCCTGTAACAAGTTTAATCGAACTCAATTTTCATACACCATTGGCAATGTATGGTAAAGATACCCTGCAGATACCGAGCCTGTTTTTCGCATGCTCAAAATCCAAGCTAAGTCAGAGTACTAAGTCACAAAAGGTCACGAAAAGTTGTCAAGTACGAGTTTGTCATGTAAAGTTTGTCTCGTATAGGTCATAATTGGCACACGCTTTTTGGTCCCTTTCGGAAATGCGATTCGATAACAGGCAACAGCTTCATCTAGCAAATGCATCGAAAAAGTTTAGCCACAGGTCACCTAAGATCGGGTCATCAGGTCATGGTAAGTGACCTTCGAAGCATGTAAACGTTTATTTCGGCTGCACCGGAAAACAACTTATTTGAAATTTGCAGCTTGTAGTAGCGTTACATAGTCAAATGTCGACATGCGGTCGACATGCGATCTATACGGTCAGACAATATTTGTGACCTCCTAGCCATAATTCGAAGAGAGAAAATGAAACTGCACATACTTATGTCCTCTTTGGTAGGATAGATATTATAAATACTTGTAAAAGTGTGACACCTTTAAGATAATGCACATGATTATTGCACCCATGACCCCGAATTTTAATATGTGCCGAAGGTGATGTGACGTATTATGGGTAACGTGAAGTCGCGAAAACGTAGCAACCCATTATTCGGAAGCGAATTGTTGCAGAGGCAAGCGTAAGCCATAAAAAAACATTTCCGATGTATTCCTCTCAACAATACGGATAAGCTCTTGCGCACGGCTAAGGTGAGCGAACATTGAGCGAGTGTTCGCTCACCTTATTCTCTTCATGCCGGTCGTCGTTTTATCTATTATCGAATATAACGACTATCGACGAGAGCAAGGGCTATGCTTCAGCATTAATCGTCGTTTAAATTTTTGCTTTGTTTCAATGCTCATTTATCATTGCAATTGTTGTCGCTTCAGCTGACATGGTGAAAATGATTCGCTGTAATGCGAAACTCGCTCGCTGAAGCATCACTCTCGTGTCGCGGCAGACGGAACAAACGATACGAAATATGACCTTATTTGGTCAGGTGATCATCGTATTCTAAGGACACGCCTTCAAAAGGCTCAAAATGCATTTTACATCCTTCGATGCGCCTCGATGAGGGGGACACAATGATCGTTAAATCGAGGTCGCATTTTATCTGACTATACTGAGTGCAGAACTGTTTTAGTAGCCAGGGGCGGATCCAAGGGGGGGGGGGTCACATGGGTCATGGCCCCCCCCCCCTTGAGGCCCGGGGGCCCAAAGACCTTCCAGGGGCACCACCGGCCTATCAGGGGTATCACAGTCCTGACAGGGGCACCACAGGACCGCCAGGGGCACCACAGGCCTAGCAGGGACACCACGGGCCTGGTGCCCCTGGGCCCTGACAGGACTGTAACGCCCCTGACAAGCCTGAAGTGTCCCCGGCAGGCACGTGGTGCCCCTGATAGGCCTGAGGCGCCCCTGCAAGGCCGGTGGTGCCCCTGGCAGGCCTGTGGTGTCCATGGCAGGCCTGTGGTGCCCTTGCTAGGCCTCTGGTGCCCCTGACAGGCTTGTAATGCCCCTGGAAGGACTGTGGTGCCCCTGGGCCCTGACAAGCCTGAGGTGCCCCTGACAGGCCAGAGATGCCCTTGCTAGGCCTGTGGTGCCCCTGGCAGGCCTCTGGTGCCCCTGACAGGCTTGCGGTGCCCTTGGAAGGACTGTGGTGTCCCTGGGCCCTGACAAGCCTGAGGTGCCCCTGACAGGCCCGTGGTGCCCTTGTTTGGCCTGTGGTGCCCCTGACAGGCCTCTGGTGCCCTTGCTAGGCCGCTGGTGCCCCTGGCAGGCCTCTGGTGCCCTTGCTAGGCCGCTGGTGCCCCTGGCAGGCCTCTGGTGCCCCTGCGCCCGGAGAGGACTGGTGCCCCTGAAAAGTCTGTAGTGCCCCTCGGCAGGCCCGTCGTGCCCCTGACAGGCCCAAGGTGCCCCTGCGAGGCCGGTGGTGCCCCTGGCAGGCCTCTGGTGCCCCTGGCAGGTCTGTGGTGCCCCTGGCAGGTCTGTGGCGCCCCTGGCAGACCTGTGTTGACTGGTGCCCCTGCTAGGTCGCTGGTGCCCCTCACAGACCTGTGGTGCCCCTGGGCCTTGACAAGCCTGAGATGCCTGGCTATGACAGGCTCGTGGTGCCCCTGATAGACCAGTGGTGCCCTTGCTAGGCCTGTAGCGCCCCTGGCAGGCCTCTGGTGCCCCTGCTACCCCTGCGCCCTGAGAGGACTATGGTGCCCCTGAAAAGCCTGAAGTGCCTCTCGACAGGCCCGTGGTGCCCCTGGGCCCTGACAGGCCCAAGTTACCCCTGCGAGGTCGGTGGTGCTCCTGGCGGGCCTCTGGTGCCCCTGGCAGGTCTGTGGTGCCCCTGGCAGGCCTGTGTTGACTGGTGCCCCTGCTAGGCCGCTGGTGCCCCTCACAGGCCTGCGGTGCCCCTGGAAGGACTGTGGTGCCCCTGCCCCTACGGGTGCTCATGGGCCCAACAGGCCCGTTGTGCCCCTGACAGGCCTGTCGTGTATACTTGCTAGACCTGTGGTGCCCCTGCTTCCTGGCAGGCCTGTGGTGCCCCTGGCGGGCCTGTGGCGCCCCTACAAGGCCGTAGGTGCCCCTGACAGGTTTGTGGTGTCCCTGGAAGGACTTTGGTGCCCCTGACAAGCCTGAAGTGTCAAGGACAGACCCTTTAGACGCCAGGGTCAAGTTCGTCGGACTGACAACGATTTGCTTACCTGATAACGTTCCTGGTAAGTACTCATTACTCAGCGTCCACAACATATATACACATAGCACATTCATATATACTTGCTTACAATTGGTAAATGTGGTTGTGGCTAAGAGGTAAGATACTGACTAAAAATAAAAAAAAAAATAAAAACTGAAAATGGGGGCACCACCAAAATGAAGTGGACGAAATCCGTTGAGTTTTTAATTTTGGGTATAGGTAGGGGCACCACTTCGATTCATGACCCTCCCCTTGGAGTTTTCCTGGATCTGCCCCTGTTAGTAGCTATCAAATGTCTTTTTTCTGCGATGTAGATGGTCGACTCAGGATCCAATTTATAATAACGTCTACAAACCAGGAAAGTTAACCATCGACTACGTCTGGTGATAATCACATGATCTATGACCTGACATGCAAATAGCACAAATTGTTCCTTTACTATTTGTGACCGTCCATCAGCTATGATCAGCATTTACTCAGAATGGTCTCGGATCACCTTTCGAATGCCACCAATTGCCGTCAATTCTGTGGCTCTGGGCTGCCATACTGGGGATGAAAAACATCATCCAGTCCCTGTCCATCTTCCAGTTTGGCAGCAACTTTGTTAGCCACCAGATAGACACGGGAATAATGGATTACAAAAGTTACTACCTAATGCAGACAATGCAAGCCCCAGTACTCTGATTTCAGCTCAAAAGTGCTGTCATTCCCCATCTGCAGCCCTGGTTAGGTACTTACACCTTGGTCTTCCTGACTGGGATGAGCTGTCGCAGGGCAGCCGAATAGCGGCTGTAGCCCAGGCCGGGCTTGTACGACATCTCACATGGCTGGTAGACGTCATCACAGCTGCCACGGGAGATGGCATCCTCCATGGTATTGTCTGTTGGCAGAGAGAGGAAGTGGTCAGTGGATGACTTAACATTTGGAAAAATACACTTCAAAGGTGACCACTAGATCTAGACAAATGGTATTTACATACCTAGAGCAGATCACTAGTTTATTACTGTCACATGAACTAATACCTACCCAAAGCTGTTTCAGTCTCAGTCTGTGTCAGGTAAAGTGAAGCACAGCCAATGCCAAAAAAAAATGTTCCCCGCACGCCCTGCACCCAGCACCGACACGTTGATGTCACATCGGCCCAGGAAAAAAAATATATTTTGCTATTTACCTACCTTGACCTGTTCTGTGCTCACAAACCGAACTTGAAGTCTCAGCTTCTTCACAGTTCACACTTCACACCCTTCCTTAGTATACTCAATGTCAATAAAAACACGCCCCCTGCCTCTAATGATCCATTCTCCCTCTATAGCGCCACCGCGAACGGAGAGGGGGCGGAGCGGAGTGGAAAGATGAAAGATTCAAGAAAGATCTCTAGGGAAAGATCGCGGAAGCGGAGCCGAAAAGCATATGACTGTTCTCACTCCGTGTCACTCGGAGTTGTGAGTCAGAATGTAGCCAATCAGCAATCAGCAACAGCTTCACGGTGTCAGCTGACTTCCCCAGCCTAGTTTCTGTTCTTCCCAAGAGATGTCACTACAAGCTGAAATGTTCCAGGCAAGTGCTGCCACCTAGCAGCATTTCCCGAAGATATCGCAGAGACGTGGAAAACGAAATTTTACGCTGCTAGGTGGCGGTGGTGTGCCGAAGACGCTTTGGGGATCTTTGGAAGGCTTGTTTGCTGTTCCGTGGATTGACTATTTAGAGAAGGTAAGCATAACATATCTTCTTTCATAATCAGTATTTAAAGCAGACCAGTGAGTTATGCCTTTTTATCCATGAGAATGGGAGAACTTGCCTTTAGTATGGCGGTCGCCCTTCGCGATTCCCAGCCGACTTGTCCGTGGAACGAACTGTTGAGACTGGCTGTTTTTGTTGGCCCATGTACTTCTCACATAAAGCGATTACAAGTGGTGATTTTCATAGTTCCATCGGTTCTATCACAGGACAGGGATGTCAATAAATCGCGTGCGTCGTCGCGTGGCGGCGTTCAACGGCGGCGTCTGCGGCCAAAATGGCGCTGTTTGATTCTCACGCGGCGTCAGCGTTAGCGTTGGCCGTTGCACTGTACGAAGCGCTAAAACGAGATGAATTATGAATTAAATTATCAAATACATACCCACTGATACTTATGTACATATTCTGGATGTCTTGGGATTATTTTTTTAACCAATGCAATCTTCAAAGAGTAGTTTTGTGACCTTTATTGATGTTGCCTACTTGATAGTCATTCCTTTTTATTGCCCTTACTTATCAACTTGTTGTATGAACTTTTTGGTGTAACTTGATGCTAGTTAGGATTTTTTTTACTTTCAGCTAGCTTTATGAATTAAATTCATACAGTTCCTCTGTGTAAGTGGGTGCAAACTCTTGGTGCTAAGTTTTTGGATATGCTACAAATTGTTAACTGCTAGTTGCACGACTGACTGATTGTGACCTGGCTTTGATTGTTGATTTCCAATCCAACTTATCACAAGTAGTGAAAGCTGAACAGGTTGTGTCAATGCAAAAGGATGCAACTGGCCACTGAATCAACATGCATTCCCACATGATCTCTGAACTCTCAAGCCTGAACCTGAAGTGGCTCAAATTTGGCTCTGCTGAGTGATGACCAGCGTACTTCATTCAATTTGTTTTGTAATTTCTTCTGTCTGCATTTTTCAGGTGATGTCATCTCCAGAAAAGATGGCAGTAGAACCAGCTGAAGGTGGAGATGAGAGTGGCCCTGCTTCTTCCCAGGTATGGCTCTGACAGCCAACAGTACACTTACTAACCTCCCTGGTAACATGACTAGTTTGGGACTTGTAGATTTCTAGTTCTTATCATGTCTCATTCCCTTCTTGCATATACATTTGAAGCTCATGAACTGACATTTGGTAGTAAGAATGAGGTGAATAGATGAATGGGCTGAGGCAGCAGTGGCATATACTGGATTACTGACAACTTGCAAGTTGCATGGCTTCTGGCTTGGTAATATGGAGTAAATGTGTCTTCATGAGTCGACAGTGCTGCCATGCAAAGGAAGAACCATATGTGACATGTTTTGGCCCAGGTAACTTAACATTTTTTCTTCGCATGGCAGAGTGTCTGTCCTTCCTTATGACACTTGTCAGTTGTCCTAATTATTAGTGCCATAAAGATCACTGATGCTTATGTTTTGGTCCTCCTTTTGCTAATGCAGGAGATCGGCTCTTCAGCTCAGGCAGCCAACCTGACTGAAGAGGCTGCAGCTGAGCCTGAGTCTACCACAGCCCAGAACCCAGCTCCTGCCCCTAATCAGGAGGCCACCGCTACTCCTATGGAGCAGGATCCCCCAGCTGACAGCGCAGCCCAGCCGGCCACCGAGACCCAGCCCGGTAAAGTGGAGCAGGTGGCCGATGAGCAGCCGGCGCCGCCCGCTGCCGAGGACCCGGCGCCGCCCGCTGCCGAGGACCCGGCGCCTCAGGTGGAGGTGGCGGAGCCGGTGACGGAGCCGGCCGCCATCTCGGTACTGCCGCCCGACCAGGTCAGCCCGCCGGACCCCGCCGTCCTCACTATGGCGGACTCTGAGGAGCCGCCGCCGCCCCCGCCGCCGGCCGAGCCGGTGCCGGTGATCCCGCTGAACCGCACCGAGATGCTGAATGCGGTGCTGGCCGGCCGGCGCTCCACTACGGACATCGCCCGGCTGCCCAACAAGCTGCAGCTGCCGCTGCCGCGAGAGGGCTTTATGTGCGAACAGTGCGGCGAACGGTGAGTCAATCCTAATCCTGAGCAAGGCTTAGGAGTCAGAGTCGGTAGGTGTTGATAGTTTTGCCCGGAGTCGGAGTGGGAATCGCCAAATTATTACCAACTCCGCTTATTAGAGTCGACATTGCATGGCTTAAAGTCGTATTCGGTTCGGCCTGTTTGTTGGAGAATCTTACTTTCGTTATCTATGCTTTTTTCGAAGCTAGGTCGTGCTTTTAGTCTGGATGAGTGTTTTGAGCGTGAGAAGCATAAAACGGTGGCTGCGCCAGAACCTGTTTTTAGATGAGGATGTTAAATTATGAAGTATAAATTAATTGCTGTGTAAGGCGGAGAAATGTGCGAATTTCAAGCGAGGCAAAAGCTAAACCGACTATATTTACTATCGTGACGTGGAGTTTAAGAGAGATGTCCGGAGTCGGAGCTGGAGTGAGAGTCGGAGTCGGAGTCGATTTTTGGAAGCCGGAGTCGGAGTCGCCGAAAATCCATCGGCTGCAGAGTGCAGCCCTGCTCCTAAGCCGCCTGTGCGAAGGTTTACAGGTGGGGATTGCCGAAATGCCCTGCTCCTAAGCCGCCTGTGCGAAGGTTTACAGGTGGGGGTTGACGAAATCCGCCGGCTTAGATCGGAAATTGCTGACTCTGTGGCTGGCGATGGCCCATAAGAAGTATTTGTATGGCTGATATAGCTGTTTTCTATCTGCTTTCGACCGTAAAATTTAGTTTTGTTATTAAGAGCGGTACCTGTCCCTGGTACTGGTATTTCACCGGATGGCGAGGAAGGGCAGATAGCTGCTGATAGGGTTTTGTATGGGGTTTAAACATTTATGTGGGATTCAAGCGTTTTTTGTCATTGAGGACGCTAATTTGTAACACGGGGCGAATAACATATTCGCGGTGGTGAAAATTGCGGCAAGCGGATCATGCCGCTTTTAAAGATTCATAATGATTCATGGGCTCATAACTTACGTTTAACACAAGTGGCTGTCGCTTTTTGGTTCCCTTTCCCTAAAAAAGAACGACTTTATAAGGCTAACGTGTAAGCCGTTGAATGGTGGATTCGATGCTGTGTGACTGACGGGACTTAGGCCGGGCGCTAGCGGGCGACTCGGCAGCGCCCCCTCATTGGTGGCTCTGTAAACGTGCCGGCTGTGGCCGACCGAGGAGTTTTATCAAAAGTGGCTCGTTGCCGGCAGCAGCTGCTTTATTTCGGCTGCTGGTGAAAAATGCGGGCCAGCTGTCTGGAAATGATAAACGCATTGCCTGTGGGCTGTGAACGCCGTTATTGGCACCGGGTTTGGTTTAGGATTGATGTGTTATGTTCTGTGGTGTTTGCAATAGTCCCTATAAATGTATTGGTCTGCCGTGCCGCAGGTTCGTGCTGCCCTCCAGTCTGGCACTACACAAGAACCGACGCACCATGGAGATCGCCTTCAAGTGTAAAATAACTGACAAAACGTGCATCTTCTACAACAAGTGTCGATTTATCGGTGAGTGGCGGGTACCGGTGCTCTACGGGTTGTCATTTATTCCGCGCCGACAGCATATTAACCGACGCTCTGGGACAGCTATGTCGTTAAAACCATCATCGCATGTGTGTTGATTCCAAGGACATTCAGAACTACGTTGAATCCTCAACTGCAAAATGACCACCGTAGTCGACGCGCCTTAAAGCCCTAATAAACAATAACTGAATCACTCAACTCCATTTGAGTATCCGGACCTGAAACCCGGCTGGTTGTGTTGACATGCCGTACCGATGACATGACTCTAACGATGACGCCTGTTTGTGTGCCACTCACAGAGCACCTGGACAGTCACGGTCTGGAAGCGTCGTCACTGGACCCCGAGTCGGTGGATATCTCGGCGCTGAGCGCCGCCGAGCTGAGCTCTCCGACTCGCGTGCTGCCGTCGCTCGGCGCCCGCCTCATCACCGGGCCGCCGCGGCTAGTGCAGATGGTGCACGCTGAGCCAGAGCGAAAGTAAGGAGCGGTTAGGGTGGAGGCCGGAGGGGGACGGGGCTGAGTTGTGCACAGAAGGCTTGGTTGGTGAGGCTTCATAAAGACACCGTGGCTTTTCACGTGGATATCATGAGCAGTTATTATCGAGAATGTATGGTGATAAAGCTATTTGAAGGACAATGATGTATATGTCCTTTTTCATGCGAGTATTGAACCGGAAGTAACAGCAGAGCTCAATATACCACAGTGCCCAGCTCTCGGTCAGCCACATGGGTGTGCAACCACTGCCAATGCTGATACCTGAGTTTGAGCTCTCCGTGGCTCCACCTGACACGCGCTCGATCTCTGTGTGTCCTCCGGCAGGCCCCAAGACATCAGCTGCCCTATGTGCAACACGCTATGCAACACGGACACCCTACGGGCGCACATCTGCCCGTCCAGCTCGGAGGCCCTGGAGGCCGTACCCCCGCGCTGTCCCGAGTGCGCTCAGCCCTGCCCGTCCGAGTGTGCTCTGCTGGCGCACCACGGCCTGCACAAGCCCAACCTGTTCCCCTACCCTTACGTGTGCCCCGAGTGCGGTTTCAAGGTGTTGGGCTCGTACGATGACTACCGGCGTCATGTAGTAGCCGGCTGCCTGCACCTGACCCGCGACCTCAAAATCTGCTGCTCCGTCTGCCTGATCGAGGTGGGTGACGTCAAGCTGCACATGCTGCAGACGCACGTCCAGAAACTCTACAAGTGTCGCAAGTGTCCGCTGGCTTTTGAGTCCATCAACGGCTTCAACAGCCACGTCAACGTGAAGCACAATGGTGAGACTATGCACGGCGATACGCCCTACATGCCCATTCTCAAGTGTCCGTTCTGTGCCGCCACCTTCAACCATCCGAAGACGCTGCGTGATCACCTGGCCTCCAAGAAGCACGGTGATCGCGTGCTCGAGCAGATTCGCTTCGTGTTCAGGTGTCCTGAGTGTGGCGTCGACTACGGGCGCAAAGAGCTACTCTCGGACCATCTCGCCCAGAAACACCCAGAGTTTCAGATTGCTGCGTTGGAATCGCAGCACGAGTATTCGTCGATGGCGCCCTCGCCGCCGCCGGCGCCCACGCCGCCGCCCCCGCCGCCGCCGCCGCCAGCGCCGGTGGCGCCGGTCCAGGCCCCGGTGACCGCCACCAAGCAGGCAGTGTCGCGCCCTGCCGACGCGCTGCCGGTGCCGTTGCCTAAGATAAAGCAAGAGCCGGGCCGTAAGCCGGTGGTGATGCACCGGTGCCCGGTATGCCAGGCCGAGTTCCGTCGTAAGGCCGCGCACACGGAGCACCTACGTGCCCATATCCAGGAGGGTGTGCCGCTCTGCCTGCTCTGCACTTCTGCCTTTGAGTCGCAGGAGCTGCTCAAGAATCATATCGCTGAGCATGCCGCTGAGATTGGCAGCGATCGGTGCGGCCTCTGTTATGCCAAACTGGGCAGTCGTGACGCGTTACAGCTACATCTGGAGACGGAGCACGACCTGCGCGACTTCACATGTCCCTACTGTCAGCTGCAGTTCGCTGCGCTGAGTGACCTGCTCCGACACAACTTCGCCAAGCACCGCGGCGCCGCGCAGGGCCGACCGGCGCGGCCCAAGCCCCCGCAGCCGCCGGCGGCCGGCGACGCACCGGCCATGGATGACGATGACGATGATGATGTTCCGCTGAGTCAGATGGCCAGTAAGAAGGCGCTGATCCGTCGGGTGGCCGGGCCGCTGCCGGGTATCACCAGCCTGCACGACCTGGACAGCGAGAATTCCTCGGTGAGCGAGGATGCCTCTGAGGGCCGGCGGCGGCGCAACGGCGGACGCGGCGGCAAGGGCGGCACCAAGCGGCCGCGGCCGGCCGGCGAGGACGGCCCGCCGCGCCTCAGTCGCGTCAAACGGTCGCGCTCGCCGATCGAGGAGCAGCCGGCGGCGCCACAGCAGCAGCAGGCCGGCTACCGGTGCGTCTGCTGCGGTTTACAGACGGACGTGCGCGCCGACTTCGTGGCTCACGTGGCACTGCACCGGCAGGGCAGCCAGCACCAGTGTCCCGAGTGTGGCCAGTGCTACTCGACCAAACCGTCGCTGCTGAAACATCTACTTCTGGTGCACCGTCTGCGTGAGCCTCCGCCAGAGGTGGCCGCCTCTGAACAGCAGCGCGAGATCCAGCAGTGGGAGCAGCTGACCCGTGACCTGGAGCCCGGCCAGTGTCACGTGTGCCGCGCCCAGTGCGGAGACGAGGAACGGCTGCAGCGCCACCTGCGGATGCACGGACGCGCCGCGCTGCGCGCCCACCAGCGCGACCAGGCTCGTCGGCAGCGACGCTCGCAGCCGGCCGCCGACGCCGACGCGGAGACGCTGGAGGCGATCGCCAATTTCGTGGCGGGTAGCGGCGACCCGCCGGCTGAGGAGGAGGACGGCGAGGAAGTCATCGAGCTGGAGATGAAGGACGGTGAGGTAACGCGCCGTCAGTTCCGTAAGGGCGTGCCCATTGTCCACGAGGAGAGCAGTGACGAGGAGATGGAGGTACCGGCGGCTGATAACGGCCAGTCGGTCGCCGAGTCCGATCAGCTCGCCGGGAAGGCCGCCCTGATCTCAGCCAACGGGCACCCCGAGCAGCCGACCGTAGCCGACCCGCTGTCGGCCTGAGCGCCGCGCCGTGGGGCGGCAGTGATGTGACTGCCAGAGACTGACGTGAATGACATCACACCGGTGGCATCAGTGGGTGACGTGAGTGTGGAGAGCGCGCCGCGTCTGTCGGCGTTCATTGTATAAAGTCATTCCTGGCGCGGCTGTCTGTGCGTTTGTTGAGGACGGCCCGGCGGCGGACCGTCCAGTGCCGTCTGTGTGTGGTCGCGGCGGCCGAGCGCGGTGTCCGGTCACCAGCGGGTGGCTCGCCGTGGCCCTGTACACCACCGGCCGCCGTGGTGGGGGCGTGTGACCGAGTGTGGGCGCGTGCCGGCGCTACTGCTTTTTCTCCCTCGCTGTATCTCTCCGCTGTCGATTTTATCCACGCGGCTTGTTGGTTTACGTTGCGCCGAGGCGATCGGCGCGGTGACGTCTGTTTTAGCGTGGTGTCGCACTGTGCATATAGCTCGACACGATTCTATTGGGATATGCATCACCAGAATTCTTGGAACGTACAAAGCACGTAGA
Source organism: Amphibalanus amphitrite (assembly GCF_019059575.1). Taxonomy (NCBI): domain Eukaryota; kingdom Metazoa; phylum Arthropoda; class Thecostraca; order Balanomorpha; family Balanidae; genus Amphibalanus; species Amphibalanus amphitrite. Next base: position 11,937 of record NW_024882919.1, read on the forward strand.
TTCTGGATTTCTTTGACCGGTTTTTATGTCACTTTAACCAATATATCTTTGTAATCAAGCTTCGATTTGTTTTGGGATGGTGGGATATGCGCGTGCTCACTCGCTGCTTGTTCGAAACTGGCTATCTGCGGCGTGTCTGCGGCAATATTTGCGACTGCCACCTTAGGTTAATCATATTTTCATCCAGGGCTGTAAAGGACCGAGCTGATTAGCGCGTTGGTAGTTGACCTGTAGTAGAGGCAGGTTGCATCACGGTCTGAAAGGGCGTACGGCTCGCACACACACCCTAAGCTGCTCGTGAGGTATTTAATTCGGTCTGCTAGTATGTGATTCCAACCGATACTCGAGGGCAGCGCTTTTCGAGGAGCGCTGTGGCCCGAAGGTTTGGACTTTGAATTGTGAAAAACGCCCGCCCGCCGGAAAACGCAAACACCGCAAAACGCGCAAAACACACGCCCGAAACGCCAACGCAAACGTCGCAAAAAATAAACAAACGCCCGCCCGCCGCAAAACGTAAACACCGCAAAACGTGTAAAACGCACGCCCGAAAAGCCAACGCAAACGGCAAAAAATCACCCGACCGCCGCAAACCACACAGAAAAAAACGCCGAAACGCCGAAAAAAATAAAACCGCCCGCACCGCACCGACGCTAACTGCTAACCGAAAACGACTAAAAGTCGCCCGCCAGCCGCCAAACGCAAACACCGCAAATAAGCGCCCGGCCGCAGCAAGATAATAATTTATCAGCGGCTGGCATACCGCTAGGCTGGTCATTTTCACAAATCAAAAAGATATCTGCAAAAATCTCCTAGATGAAAGCGCCCGATTAAAAAACGGATGGCACGTGCGTGTTCCTCGCCCCCAACTTCCTTCAGGTCAATCGTCATTTGGGTCATCTAACGCATTGACGTATCTGCAAAAATCTCCTAGATGAAAGCGCCCGAGTAAAAAACGGATGGCACGTGCGTGTTCCTCGCCCCCAACTTCCTTCAGGTCAATCGTCATTTGGGTCATCTAACGCATTGACGACCGGCTGGGTGGAATGAACATTGCGCCAAGAAACGTAAGTATATTGTCAAAAAGAATCCCCAGAGTGGTGGATCCCAAAAGTTTGAAACTACCACTTTGGCCCACTGGACGACACCTTAAACAGTTGCCGACCGGCTGACACCCATTGTTTGGTCACCCACGCCATAGTATGCATCATGGGTGCGCCGAAATGACCAAAAGTCCCAATTTCCGGTGTGCAGGGTCATTTTCAACGGCACGTGGCACGTGGTTCTGGACTTTTCCGGCCACTTTGCGACATACCCATGGGTAGTGCACCGAATGGTGGTTGATCTGCATGTAAGAAAATGGGGGGTCGTTTGGATCGTTTTCGAGCAATCTGCCGTGGAACGCATTTTTTCATTTTCCCCATTGGCTTAACACGGGAATTTTTAAAGTCACGTGGCACGTGCACCAGATGGTCCGCGGAGGGGAGACCCATACCAGAACGTAGATCACCTGGCCCACTAGAAATCCTGAAAAAAATCAGAATATTTGGACCAGCCGTTTTCAAGAGCATCAAGTTGTACTGATCTCAGGCAGCTTTTGCCAAATTGTCAGGGAACTCAGATTTGTTTTTCAATAGAAAAACACAATTCTAAAGAATAGTGTTTTAACTATTGACAACAAACCTTCGGTTACCGCCTGCGTCGCTGCGTAGAATGTCGTTTGAATCCGTGCCGGGATGCAGTTGGGGTGTTCGGCGTCGGGCGCCGTTTCGCTTCATCGCGTCTGCTAACGACCTGGCGGCCTTGAGTGGTGGCACCGCTCAGCCATCTGCCGGGCCATTTCGCGACGGCCGCCGGCGGACGGCCCAGCGACCGTCACCGTGACCGACGGGATACGTGAGATCGACGGACCGAACGACTTGGCCTCTAACCGGTGGATGGACCCCAACGAGCGTTACCTTGACCGAAGGGGTACGGTGTAACCCACGGGCCGACCGACCGAGCATCTGTGATCGTCGGGACCACCGACCGAGCCTCTGACCGAGGGCCCGACCGACCTGACCTCTGCAACCGATGGATGGGAGCGAACTCGAGCGTTACCGTGACCGAAAGACCGACCGAGCCTCGGTGATGACTAACTAGCGGGGTAGGCCCCTGAACGTCGACCGACCGTTTACCTACACACCTTTGACGGACGTGTTCACCCGTCGGCAGGTTTGGCTGTGGCCAACGGACCAGCATGGCACACCCTAGTGACCGGTGAACTGTCCTGCAGTCACGATCCTGTTAAACACAGCATTAGCTGATGTAGCTTCGTGCGAACACAAGTTCGATACAAGCGTAGGTAATGTTCAGTCGTTTGCCTGCTGCTTAGTGGCATGCCTGTAGTTAACCTACTACTCAACGGTATACCTATTCTTCGATCTGCCCCATGCCACTCAGTAATTTACTGCTCAGCGGTTTGTATGATGTTCGCCGATCGGCTGTTCATCGGTCAGCCTACCGTTCACCGGTCAGCCCAAAGTGTCTACTTGTTAGCGCCGCGGTCTGTCCGTAGTGTGCCGAGTCGCCGAGCCCAACTCTGAGTTCGTCAGGCTGGCCTGGACAACTCACGAGTCCGTACACCCTCACGGTCCGGAGTCCGGACTCCCTCACGTGCAAACGCCGCCTCCGATAATCTATACATCGATCGGCTAGCAGGGCGACCGCAGCGCCGCCCAGCGGACGGCGGCGCAGTTACCGACCAGAGACGGACCCGGGTGGGGTAAGTAGGTATATACGAGTGTCGGTGACAGGTGGTGTGGGACTGGTTACCAGAGGGGTTAAGGTGGGTTGGTTGGTTGGTTGGTTGGGTACCGAGAGACGGTGCGTTGGGTAGCTGTTGGTTTGCATAGCATCAAGGAGGGGTCCCGTCATATTTACTTGAGGGCATTGGGCTTGTAGGTATTCATAAGTTCGGTAGCGTATATTGCGCAAAGCGATCAGTCATTTGGACGTCAAGAAACCCTCCTTGCTGTACTTACATTAGTCAGGTCACGCGCCCTGTTTATTCAGAAGCGCTTGGCCGCACTCCTAAGTGCCTTGTAATCATAGTGTTTTGCGCGTTTAGCGCCGCGTCACTTGGCACCGTTTTGGCCGTTGGCACCGTTCGCCCGCAGAGTGCAGCGACGTGCCGCGATAGGTGCAGGTGCAGTGCGTTTCGCAATGTTCAACTGCGTGGCTGGCCGCCGGTCAGGGCGGAACGGCAGCTCTCTACCGGCCGGCACCGATGGCTAGCGGGCCGTCACATTGCGGACCCGAAACTGACCCATTTTATACCTCTTGTGCGCCAGCTCCCCTCCTCTAACGGTAACTCTCCGCCGCCGCAGGTAGCTACCTCACCCTGTCCCGTGTGTGACCCCACAGATGCACCACAGACCCGTCCGTCAGTGGGCTCTACGTCAGTCCGACGTCATTGGGTCATCAAGCTGACCCCGCTAGGTCGTCACTCGTCAGTCTGACGTCGATGATCCATTCGTCCGACGCCGCTGTACCGTCAGTCTGACGCTGCTCTAACGTCAGTCTGACGTCGTTCTACCGTCAGTTTGACGTCGTTCTACCGTCACTCTGGTGTCGTTCTACCGTCAGTCTGACGCTGCTCTACCGTCAGTCTGACGTTGCTTACCGTCAGTGATGTCTGACGTCCCCGTCAGGCGTCCTGACGTGCCAATGACCGGCGGGAGACCTCCCAGGAGGATGGAGATCCTGCTGGAGCGGCAGCTGGAGGTGGAGCGACGCCTGACCAAACTGTGAGACAACATATATGGTTGGGTTTGTCGCTTATGCCATGTGACCTTTTTAACATCGTGTAGCATCACGATAAACCCGACCCAGTCGCAATCCAGGAGGGCTGAGGCCTTCGGAGCTTTATACGTCATATGAATAAATTGTAAACTTATTCTAGACGTTTTCTAAGCATCGATAAACTTATTTGGTTCCGGCTGTCACACTGGTATTAACACTTGCTCGGTCGTAGTTAAACAACTGCGTATCGTAGTTGCACAATTCTATATCGCCGTCTGGGAGTTTGAAGGGTTCGAGGCCAGCCCGTAAAACATGACCAGTGTTTTCGTATAAAGACGCCACGAAGTGAAACTGCTGATTGCCCTTCAGATCAGACCTTGGGCGAATGTGCGACTCATGGTTAGGAACAGAGCAGTCGACGGGAGTTAAGCCCCAGCCGGTAGCTACTGTTACCAGTTCCGTATCCGCGTATGTCATGCGCCTGTTACCCTGGCCGTGTGACCCGTGCCCACGACTCTCCAGGGATAACAGTAGCGTTCACGGCCCCTGGTTCCTCCTGACAGAGAGGAGCGGCGTCGGGAGCTCCAGAAGAGGGTCGATCAGGAGACGCTCACCCCCGAGCAGCGGCTGGATCAGGTGCGGCGCAGGAACGCTGGGATAAGGAAGGTGAGCACACCGGTATAGTGTAAAGGGTGACACTAGAGCTAATCGACAGTTAATATGTTCACTGTAGGGCTGAAATATACCGTCATCGTATCTTCACAATCACAACCGTCTATTCGTAACAAACTGTTATTCACGCAAAAGTAGCGAAATGGTCAATGCTTGAGCTGTAAGTCTTTGATAGAGACGAAAATGTCCCAGAATCCCAGCCGACAGTTCAGGTCCGTTGGTCTATGTATGTACGTGTATATCAAACCTGCAGAAGCCCTCCGTCTCGCCCATGGCCAGTCCGGGTCCGACCCGCCCGCCGCCCGGAACCGGTGGCGCAGGGACAGTCACCAGAAGGGCAGGGGGAGGGAGGGGAGTAGGGAGGGGGGGGGGGGGGGGCTCAGCAGGGGTCTGTGACCGCCGCCTGTCCGCCCGCCCGCTGTGTTAAATCATCGCTACCGGGTGCCAGCTTTCTCCCGTCCACCACAGAAGGCGGGATCCCCGGGACATTTAACCGGGCGGCGACTTATCTCAGACGGCTGGGGCCCGGCCGTTTATCAAGTCACGATTAGCCGCCACTTTTCACCGTAATGGCTCATCACCGGTAACAAAGAGCACGGATCCGAGTATTATACTACGTGACATCGTTCTAAATCACAATTATCACTGCATGAGATTGGTTTCGGGCCCGGGTCCTTCCCTATCATCGGTTGGGTGGTGCCTGGGGTGTAGGGGCCTATTCATTGGCTGGTTTGGGTGACAGAAAGTCCTACCTGTTTGACGTTTGCCACCTCTACTTGCCCACTACTAGAAGTTGGTTCCCATGCCAAACGTTCTCTGGATGACCGTTGTGAAAATTGGCCAGCTCCCGAGCGTCAGGGCCTAAAAGACATGGCCTTGGTGGCCATAATTCGGTACCAAATGATGTCACGTCCTAGCCCCGAACCAGCTTTTTATGCTAATACCATGGATACCACAGCTAGACTTGCAAGATTCAATCCATCAATGCCTGTCACTTTGGAAAAAGTCGCAATCGGTGCAGAGAGCACCACTGTTTAGTATTTGAACATAGACGGTTGGTTTAGGCCGACCATGACCTTCGCTCGAACAATGGTCCGTACATTTGATCATTCTTCCTTTGCCGCTACAACAGGAACAATGTTGACCAATGTTCTGCATTTCGCTAGCAACGGTAACATGACATTGAAATATGACGACTTGATGGAAACCCGTCATTCAATCATGCACTTATGTATGGCAAGGAGGCGAAATGTCACCGCGTTTTTCTGATCAGCAGTTCCGTTACGATGGCCGAAAACGGACGTTTCCTGGATGCGGTCAATTCATGCAGTCATCGTGAACCATGTGAAACAAATGCCACTGTTGCTTTCAGAGAGCTGAAGACATGGAGTCCAGAGCTCGACTGGCCAGCATGAACCCGATATTTTTCCAGTTGGACGATATGAAACGCGACTTCTTGGCCTGGGCTTATATCCGGACGGAGCGGCACAAGGAGAGGGGCCGTAAAACGTAGGAAGTCGTCCAGTGATGTATACTTTCGGCATAAAGTGGATTGGTTTGTCATCAGCGTCATATTATTGCATTATCATGTAACTTAATCATTAGTTACAGGATGATAGAAAAATGAAATTTTCTGTTCGAACTTCGGGCCTTTACATTTTTAAACGAAACGTTTTACCGGCTTTAAATAGCATGTGTACCTATTGTCAACCAGTGTCTTGAACCATACGAGGTGTATTAATGTGTTCTTATACGAGTATATCTATGTCGACTGCCGTGTCACACTGCTTGTGCTTTTGATCAGTGGGTGGCTTTGTGTCGTTTTACATCAGTATGTGTACAATAAATAAGCTATCTTCTATCGCTCCGAATTTCGTATTTTATCGCACTTTTTGTAACGATGCCTCGCAAACTAGGCATTAATGCATAAAAATGTCACGACTAATCCTTATAGTACCTCATTGTTTGATTTTCGTCCGCCCACCAGCGCAGTTTGAACCCCACCCCCCATCAAACACACGGTGCATCCTCGCACAAACGCAGTTTATTGGACAAAAATAAAGAGGACTAAACCGCTCCCTTCCATATAAAAAGGTTCATACAGACACACACACACGCACGTCGGCCACAGTGTTGGCTCTGGGAGCTGACGGACTCTCTCGCTTCCTCTCACAGTGGGCCGCTCACAGGGACTCACGCTCGGACTCGCTCACGTAACAGCAGGTACCCTCTATGACCACCTATATACAGATGAAGTGTGAGGCGCGGTGTGGGGGCGACCGGGTCCGATAGTTTGTACTCTGTGCGCGGCAGAAGCCGACGGTGGGCACGGGCCGCGGCCCTCCCCCGCCCGGACTGACCCCGGGTCACGGGGACCGTCCCGGGGAGAGGGGACGCGGCGACTGCTCTGAAAGGGTCGGATAGAACAATATTGGGGCGCCAGGCGCCTCGGCGCAGAAAATAATACCACCAATGTGAACAGTTACGCTGTGTTGTGAAACAGCCCGTGATTCATCCCAGCGTTATACGAATGTGGTGATTTGTCTGATTCGGATACCACACATTTTGCCATTGAGTAGACATCACATGATTACCATAAAATAGTCGATTTGATATAGCATTACAAAATAATTTCGGTTTGAGGAGAGCCGCAGCTGCGTGCGGAGGGCCGGAGTGCGGTGATCGGGCGGGCGGCGCGCCGCTTCTGGCTGGCTCGGACTCACAAACTCACACATACTCACTAACACGCGCTGTCTCACTCGCACACACACTCTAGAGCAGGTCACAACCTAGTGTTTCCGCGTAGGGACGGCGGCGGCGGGCGCCGGCCAGCCCAGTTATGGAGCAGCGGGCGGCCGGACAGGGCGATCAGCCCCGCCCGGACCGCCGCCTCACAGTAGCCAACTCGACAACAGCAACCGCGCGCGCCGGTATGGAGTCAAAACCGCCGGTTTGGTTTCAATATTGCACAAACACCTCTTTGCCAACGTAAAATAGCACTGCAAAAGTGTTTGCACACAACCGGATGGAAGAGCGGAAGATGGACAGCTGGAGACAACATCAGAATAAATAAAAGCGGAGCGCTCGCAACACATTTCGTCAATACAAGTATGCGATGCAAACCATACAAGTTTGTACACAAATGAGATGTAAGTTTCACGAATAACAATGGTCATGAGCTACAAAAGCGAGGCCGTCATGGGAATAAAATACAGCTCGGGCCTCGGTGAAGCGGTACATACACACTTAGTGTCCTCAGCACTGGGCCCATTAGCCCGCGGGCGCGGCCGCCTCAGAGGTCCTGTGACGTCTCACTTTCAGTATTTAGTCCGGTGACGTCACCACGGCCGGCGGCCCATCGCGCTCACACACAGACACACACACGGCGAGGGGAGAGCGACTGGCGCGCGGCGCGCTAGGCCGGCACGTCCCAGATCTCGTGCAAGAACGGCGGCAGCACGCGCTTCTTCAGCTTCAGCGACCAGCAGAGCTCGGTGTTGAGCTTGCCCAACTGGCGAACCTCGGTCAGCACGCTGAGCAGCTTGGCGAAGATGACGCCGGTGGGCGGCGGACGCTGGAAGTCCACGTACGCCCTCAGCGCCTCCACGTAGATGGACTGGATTCGCTCCACCTTGTCCGGCTCCTCCAGGCCGAACCGGTCTGCGGGGAAGAGAGGGAGCGCCGTCAGTCCAGTACACCCACGGAGATCTACGGAAGGGACACACTCTGGGAACCGCCGTCTAAGCCGAGGCAGGGATGGTGGCTCCTCATCAGTATGTGTCAGGACCTGGACAAATGATAAGTAGGCAGGCACACGGACGGCGGGTCGGAGGCAGGGGATCCACGCCTCGGGGAAGGACAAGGACCGGGCGTCGCCGAGGCCCGCTACCTACGCCACCCTGAGTCAGTCGTTGACCTTCAGCCCTATCCCCTGCCCCCTCCCAACCCCCCAGGGTCCGGGGTGACCGTTAGCGGCAATGACCGATGCCGTGAGCAGAAAGTACACCGTGAACCGAACACGAACATCGGCACCATCTCTGTACTGCTCACGGCACGGCGTGCGGCCGTCCGCTGCTCGGCCGCCATTGGCTGAGGGCCGCCTCGCTACCGGCCCTGATTGGCCCCCTGAAACACCGCTAGTGCCGCGATTGGCCCCCGTAACGGCTTCAGAGGGGCAGAGCCGCCGATAGCATCACCGCCAGACTGCACGCCACCGGAAAAATAAATAGCACTTCACGGAATGGGAAACTGCTCGGCCCCTCAGTCGGCGTGGCCCCAGAGCCATAGATGATAGTATCACCTAACGGGGCCGATTTGTACATTTTTTTGGAGGGCCGCGACTGATCACAGCGAGCCACGGGCGGGCGTCGGACCGCCATTGGGCGATTCAGCTAACTGGGTCCCATTTTCGGCCAGAGCGACACGTAAGCATACGTCCACATTGGAACAAACTAACCACAGAAAATCCGCCTTTGTTATACACCACCGTAAACACGACATCGTTCCGACCAAAATGGACATAGGACAATGAACTCGGAGTTGGACCCACGACCACCACACAGCTCCGGTTAACACACTGACATGATCATATGTACCGTAACATCTCTTCATCCGCAGACCTTAAATGTGCATAAACGAAGCGCTTCAAGCTCTTAGTAGCTACATCAACAGACACCGCTAACAGAGCAAGGAAAATCCACTCGGAAGATCCCTTTCCTTGAGGTCAGCGTCCCGGCATAGGTAGAGTCCAGGGCCTCGTCTAAGGAATTTTCACTGGGGGGGGCCAGAGACTGAAGGAGCCAAACCTAGGGTACCCCCAAATCCTGTTTTCTCACCGGATTTAGACCACTTATTTTTCATCACAGCCCTGATACCATGATTTTTTTTTTTGAAAACTAAAAAAAAAAATAGGCCATCCGACCCATGCTTGTATACCTATTAGTTTATAGCCCCCTCACATTGCCCCATCAGGCAATAATAATCACACTTCTCGTTGTTGAGCGTGTGATTGAGTGGCAGTGCCTTGTCTAAGGAATTTGCATGCCGAGCCTTATGTCGAGGGCCCACACGCATATGTATTTTTTTTGCGAACCACATCGGTTTCTGATGGGCCCCTGTGAGCGCTCGATGCCGATCTCTGAGGGCTAATGCCAACGTCTGGACCTATATTTCGGCCTCTATGGTAGCCCACACTGGTTATATATGATCTATACCAGGCTTTAATGGTCAATCTGAGTGGAGACCGTATTTTCCCACTAGGGCCCCCTCAGACCAGATGCCTGTGTATCAACTTGGAGACTGATGGCTTCTCAGGTGGATTCTCCGTAATCGCCGTGGATCTTCAACACAACCTTAAGGTCGTCAGAGGCTATAAACTAAACAAAAATGAAGATTACCCCGTGTAGTAGTGCTTTGAGGCCCGTTGGGACCCTAAGTGGCTGGCATTTGCCCCCCAGGACTCCATGCCGACTTCTTTAGATAATCCAGCTGTCAGAGTTCCCGTCCCCACAGACAGAGGCACCAATCTGGCATCTGCGCCTGCGTACGACCACCCAGAACGGGAGCCTGCTTCATTACGATTAGGAGCTACTCTAGCCGCACACCGGTGACCGTCCAGCCAGAAGTTGGACGCCGCTAGCGAGGACGACGATAGGCAAAAACAAGAGATTGACGCCCCGAGGGGCGAAGACAGAAACAACAGATTGATACCTAAAGGAGAAATTGTTGCCGGTAGAGCCTTGGACTCCGCGTGGTGAGGGCACGCGTCTCGGTTATAACAGTCCGGGTTCGAAGCGCGACATCGCTCGATCTTTATGACCCTCCTGGCGAGTACATGGTTACCTACGGTTGGTGGCAGGCCGTAGCCATTCGAAGTCAGTGAGGGGACCGGCCGTGTGCGGCTATGTGCATACGTTAAACTTTGGGCTCTAAATTCTGCCATAGATCACGAATTGCGCGATCGGAGGGTAGAGGGCAGGGCCAACGCAAAGCTCTGCTTAGCGGGGGCTCTGTACTTGTGAATCCTTCCATTCAAAAGGTTCGGACTAAATTTATGAAAAAAGAATATCCGGGACACGGAGTTGGGCGCCTGAAAAGACGAAATGTAACGCATTGCTGAGCGAAAAAAAGGTTGTAAACAAAATAAACACATAACAGCCCTAGGTAATGAGGTATTTCAATGTGCTCACATTGCATCGTTTCGTTTACGCATTTGTTTTTATGTGCACTGACGCCTCGAAATAAAAATTAGTTTGCCTTTTGGCTATTGCCGGCCCCCCAGTAGTGACTTTTTGCCCTGACTGGAGGGGCCAGGTCGATGACTGCGGGGGTTTAGCCCCCCCAGTTAACATGTTAGACGAGGCCTTGGTAGAGTCCCCGGCCCAGACTCTAGCCGTTGTTCTATATACTCTGCTCTAGTCCAGTGCCCCTGTGAACCCCAACAGCCCGTCACGGACGGCAGAAGGACTCACCGGAGAAGATGTCGATGGCGGTCAACAGGGCGTACTCGGCGTTATCTACCTTCATCTTGCACATCTTCTTGCAGAACTGGAAGTTTTTGTCGATGGTGGCCGAGTCGAGGCCGGCGCGCTCGTACGACTCGCGGGTGTAGGGGTAGTTGTTTGCGAACACGATTGATTCGGTATCCTCGTCGTACCGACGGGCGCAGCGGAGCATCATGACTTCGCTGGAGCACTCCTGTAACCCCCAGGGAGGGAGGTCAGTCGCGGCGACACTAGCGACACACAGCGGCGGCACGCAGAACTACCTGCTAAATCAGCGATGGTGATGCAACAATCCTGCCTGACGTCACAAGGCGGAGAGGCATGACGGTGCAAAACGGCGACATACTTAGAGAGCCCACGCCGCATCTCTTTATACAGCTATTCGCCAGGCAACTACGTTATATTTAGCATATTACGGTAACCCTTTTTTATTTAATAAAAGTCTTGTAATGATAATGTATGAAAAATTGGGAGGGGCGAAAGTCGAAATGAAAAAGAACAGAAACAATTTAACAGAAAAGACACAAATAGGTATCCTTCCACCCTTGCTCCCACCCGCCCGACCCATCACCGTTCCTTCTCTTGACAGTTGTGGAATTGCTCCGAGTGTGAGTGTGGTTCTTACCTACCTGTGACAGAATGTTTCTCCAAGAATGGATGAGGAGACATCAAAATATAACAACGATAAAAAAGGAGAGAGAGAGAGAGAGAGAGAGAGAGAGAGAGAGAGAGAGAGAGAGAGAGAGAGAGAGAGAGAGAGAGTGAGAGAGAGAGAGAGAAAGAGAGAGAGAGAGAGAGAGAGAGAGAGAGAGAGAGAGAGAGAGAGAGAGAGAGAGAGAGAGAGAGAGAGAGAGAGAGAGAGAGAGAGAGAGAGAGAGAGAGCCGCCGTCGTGACCCGTCGGGTGTCCGTGAACCGGGGCCGTGAACCTTGACCTCTAATTGTCCCCGGCCACGGGAATGTTTGACAGTTGGCCGCCGAGTGGCGAGCCGGCCGCGCCAGACGGAGCGGCCGCTGCGCCGCCCAAACAATGGCAGTCGGCCGGGCCGCCTCGAATACCCGAAACGAGCCGGACTAATGCAGCCATCCCCCGCACCCGAATGGCATGCTGAGCTAACATCCGCCGCATGTAATACATACATCGTGTGCAGCGCTGGAGGTTAAACCAACGAAATTAAACTTAGAAGATAGAATAGGGGAGCGAATCTAAGAAATTCCTTGATGAGGCGAAACGGTCAACTACAAACATAAACACAACTGGCTGCAGTGAAACTGGCTGACTGCAGCGCTGCGGCGGCAGCGGTCACAGATCTGTACCTTGAGCAGGGTGATCTGGTCGTCCTTGACCAGCCGGTCGAAGCCCGTCAGACACTTGCTGAACTCCACAATCAGCTTTATGGTCAGGATTGTCATCTCGGTGATGCGTCGGAAGTGTCGCTCCGAGTCGTCCTCCCCCGGCGTGTCGACCAGTGTCTGAGGCGGCGGCGGGGGCCGGTCAGGGGCCGCCTCTGCTCGCCCGGGGGCTCTGACCTCGCCCTGGGGTCAGGGGCCGCCTCTGCCAGCCCGGGGGCTCTGACCTCGCCTCGAGCACCGGGGGTCAGCGGCCTGCCTCGACCGCCTGACACAGTGGTCTGCCCTTCTGACCATCGGTCAAAGACTCGGACACAGGCCAGGGGCGAGGAGTCTGACCTCACTGGTCAAACATCGGCAGTCGCCGAGACTGGATTCGGGTAGCCAGTCCAGGGGAGCAGGGCCTCCGAGTCAGGGGACCAGCAGGACTGAGAGACAGAGAGACAGAGAGGGCCGGATGGGCCGGAAAAGAAGGGCGTTCGTCCAGTCGAGTCGCTTGTCAACTATTCGATGTCGTGAGTCTGTCTGAAGTCAAAGAGATGGTCGCAAAGAGTACGGAAGAAACCGGCACCGCCGTCGATGTCTTACCTCTCCATATTTCCTTCATTAGTCGATCGTAAGATGTACGGCTTGCGCTAGCAAAGCTTCTGCGGCGGTTGAACCCACTGTCTTTTTTTCTCCACTGTCTTTGTCGCGAAGTCGTTGGCAGTCGGCTTAATCTCTCCAAAAATGGCTCTCTTGTCAGAACCGTCAATGCGGCATTTTGCTCTCGCTGAACACTGATTCCGCAGAAGCCTGGGACGAACACCTTGGCGTTCTAGGAGTCTTTTCTAATGACGTGACGGAGTATTCGAGCGAGTCAATGTGCCGATGAGCTCGAACAATAGGTCCAGTGGAGTTCCACTAAGCTGCTAGAAATCCAGCCAATGAGCTAGGCGGCCGAACGTTCAGCTTCGGTGACGAGGCAGCGATGTCTGGAGGTCGCTCGTGGTGGTGTTTTTGGCTTACGACCAGCCGGACGAAGTCGCGGAGCGGGCCACCGTCAGTTTCCTCGGTGTCCTCTCTTGCAGACGGGACCGTTCACCAACAGTCACGGCTAACCCGAGAGCAATCAAGGCTCTCGGCCGACGACGGCACACAGCGGAAATCCGGTTCCGCTCTTGCCGGCCGGCGAGACGAGGCCTGCGCCGCGACCTTGGCCAAGGGCAGCGACCGCGGCACCTGAGCACCGCCCTCCGTTCGACCCCGTGCCGGCCTTCAGACCCACACTGACACTGGCACGACACCAAGTCACCCCGGCAGTGGCGACTGGTAGGCAGACGTCTGAGAAGACATTTGTCAATGGATCGTCACTCCCTTGACTGGGTGCTTCCTCGTCCTGCCAGGCCAGGTATTTGCTGTCTGAATCATCGACAAGTGACCTACCCAATCTCTTCGGACGACCAGTTTCTTCAGCTGTGACGTCAGCATCTCCAGAACGTGATGGCGCAATAAAAGGAGACAGGTCCGACTATGACCTGACCGGTTGGACAGCCAGCGGCCCAAGACTGGTGCCGTTCGGCCGAGACCGGAACATTCCACCGGAAACACGGAAAAGCTGGCGATCGCGCACCATCTGAATTACAGCTGTCTGTGCAGAAGCGGCGGAGAAAACCGAAGACTAAGAAGAATACCGGAATCCGGGGCAAGGCGTCCTATCTCCGGTCAGCCAGTGCGAGTCACTTACCGTCCATTCGCGTCTGCTGTGTTATCGAGGGTGCATCTCTCGAGATGACTCAGCTGTTTGCATATGACCTGTTGATACGTACCTGCTGTCGGTTGCCTTCAATCCCCCCTCCCAGCCCCCCCCCCCCCCCGAGAACCGCCCATCCATCCGATAGTCACCTTGACTAAGCAAATCTGGTCCTCGCGACAGAGCTTGTCCTGGAAGCCGGGTAGCCGTTTGGTGAACTCGACTATGAGTCGAACGGTGAGCACCGTCAGGCCGGTGATCTGCTTACACTGCAGCTCGGCGGGGTCCGAGCTGGTCCGCTCCAGCTGCAACGACGGCGTCACCGACGTCAGGCGATACGTCATCGACGTCAGACGATACGTCATCGACGTCAGACGACGATTGACGATACACGTCCACCGACGATCGGTGATACAGGGCGGTAACGTCAGCCACCGGTCGATGACTCGTATCACTGACGTCAGCCCGTGTTCGGGTGCCCAGTGATATACGTCACTGACGTTAGCCTCCGGGGCCATTGACGGTCGTTCCGCCAGTTCCCCGGGTGGTTGAAAGGGTCACAGGAAGGGCGGAGAGGACGGAGAAAAATATGTGCAAGGAATGTCCCCTCGGCAGTGGAGGCTACCGGCTATCGCTCTTATCAATGGAGGCAGCTCATTAAATGCAGGAAGAAAACTCGTAAAAACGCGAACCGCTTCCGTTCACCTCAGATAAGGTACGGCGGCCATCTATCCTTTCAGAGAATGTGGTTTTCAGGTTGGGCTGCTACCATTCCGCAGTAAATGGCAATGACGGAGCAGCGGCAACTGACACTGGCTGACAATAACGAGGAAATGTCCCGTCAAAACAACACGGCGTAACGGATCACGTCACGATCTGCTACCGTGCCGAGGAACGCGGAAAGAGCCGGTGAGTAAGGCACGCCCGACCGCCGTCCCCGCATTTTTTATCGGAAATGTTATTCATTTTGTCACGAGGCTGGTTCTCAGAACGAAACTGGTACGGAGATATCCGCTCAAATTTAGTTTGAATTAAGTTGTTCGCCCCAGAGACGAAACGGCAAAAAGAGACGGAAAGAAATAGACGGTCAAACGTTTGAAAATAATAAGCGCATGTCACAGAACCACGTTGCAACTTCATAATCAGAAATAAGAATGCAGACTACTCTTACGTTAACGTTCAACTCCACCTGCCGAGGTTGACGGACAGGGCACCTGGTAAACTGGAGGCCGATCTGTGGTGGGGATACCTGCAGGACTGCAGCTGGAATCCACTGTGAGCGGCTCTGTGGTAGAGGCTAAGGACTGACTGGGAGTGGGTAACCACCGACCGACCACATGACACCATTCCCAACCCCCGTGCACATCACATTCAGAAGCGGTCACAGGGCAGCCAGGCAGAGAAATGGGGAGGGCAGGGGAGGCATTCCAGTCGGGTTGGCCCGCTCCGCCTCCTGATCGGCCAATTTACAACCTCCTTCAATATCAGAACGGTGGCTGTGATTATCAGCGACACAAACTCAAATTATGCAGATCGTTTTCCAGTTATTTTGCGTTACAACATTATTGGTGGAAATTAGATCGATAAAATAATTTTGATCGTGCTAAAAATAAACCAGGAAAGTACAAAAATACAAAGCGTTATGTGTTAAGAGAAAATCGTTAATTTCTCAAACTTAGTTAGTCAGCACATAAATTCGATAAGTACGTTACTGTATTCTGGTGAGGACACTGAGCGCATGTTCAGACCAGGGGAACCGATCAGGGAGCGAAGCGGACCAGGGACAGCGTGGGGCCGCCGCGCGGTGGCACGGACGGTCCGTGCACCGGCGGACGGCAAGCGACAGACAGGGAAGAGCGTCTCACGTCGGGGTAGACACGGGGCGTCACGCGGACACAAAGCGCTCGCCATACACGGCAGAGCCAGCGCACAAACACTCGACACCAGTGAACACGGTGAGCGCACACTCTAGACCCGCTCGGGGACCCTAAATGGCCCTCCCTTTAACCCTCTAACCTTCTAACCTCTGTGATTGGCCCTCCCTCTCACCCTACAACTTTCTAACCTCTATATCACTGAACATGGTGAGCACCCATCGCTGACCCCCCGGGGACACTATTAACATCCCCTCTCTATCCAGCATGTCCTTCCCCGTCAGCCCGGAGACGATTAGGCCCCTCTCACCGACACCGCCCGGACGCGGAAGAAAGTCTCGAGGAGAGAGCGGTCAGCAGGGCTTAGGGAGCACGCGATATCGGCGTTCCATGGAGCGGGGTCCGTCCCCACTGCACCCCTGCCGCCTCTCCCGTCCAACCACAAACGGGACCCGTCCGAGTCTGCAGCGAGGCTGATTATCACCGCGTCCGCAGCACAGACGGCGATTTATCTTCCCAGGCAGCGCTGACGGAACACTGCCGCACGGAAACTTTCCGGGAGGTGCTTCCTGCCACAGAGCGCCGCGGCAATGGTTGGCGCTGCACGCGAGCCTGGCACGGCTACTCTGTACCCTCCCGTCCCCTGTACAGCGCCCGGGTAGGGGGAGATGAGCTTGGTTGCAGCGGGACCCAGGAGCTAACAACATCCCAAAGCGCCTCCCTATTCCCTAAGGGGTCACCCAGTGTTGTTGAGGGCGCAGGGTATAACCCACCTCTCCTAGTCCAGAGCCCGAGGTAACCTCTGCCGAGTACAGTCGCCCACTCCCCTCCCTCGAGTGTTACTACGGCGCGGTCTGTGCGGGCAGGTACTCACCGCCGAGCGCCTCATGTCCTCCTTGGTGGGTGACTCGTACTCCTCCTGGTACTGCACCAGCCGGTTGATGAGCTCGTTCTGTTCGGCGGTCAGTGCGCGCCGCTGTACGGGAAGGGAGACGGGTGCGGGCATACTGCCTCCGCCGCCGCCGGCCGCGCCAGCGACAGCTACCGTCTGGTCCTGTGGCACAGCATCGGAGCTTCGTCAGATACTGGGGTACCGCGCAGGGGATGCTAGACCACAGGCCACGGGCATACAAGTCTGAGGATGACTTTCGAATATAAGTGCGCTTACGGAGTGGCGGCGCAAGTTAAAATTATTGTCGTGTGCCTACAAAAGATGAAAGAAGTAGACGTACATAAATTAGATAACATTGCATTTCGGAAGTTCATTGCCAAAAAAATGCTGCCTCGAATTTCAGCTGAACCGACTGATTTGGTTTCTCAGCTCGCACAATCCCATATGTCACGTTCTGACCAGCGATTGTTCGTTAAACCACGACACCAGCTAGTCTGTTGTGGTCAGGTTTGTTTGCTTCTGAATGACAACACTGCACATTTAGTGCACAATGCACATATTCTGTTGACATAACAGAATACTTCCACAAGCTTATAACCCGAATGGACCGACAAGACACTGTGCCATACCATTTTTGCGTGAAACAATGCAGACTACCGACCAGGAAGTTTTGAGGAAACATGTCCTACGATAGTACGCAGCTTGGCAGAAAAACGCACTGCACGACATTACTTTTACCGGCGACAGCACGCTAGCCGCCCCGATCCCACTGACACACAGACACACTTACCGGCGACCCAACACACAGCAGCGTGACCCGGTCACGTGACGGACCACGTGTGCCGTACCAGTTCACCGGTCAGCGCCTAATGACCTCGCCGGCCGGCCACGTGGTCGCTGGGGGACGACTCCCCGGCCCGTAGACAAGCAAAAATGGTCCAATTAATCCTCCGAACGGGATGCGCGCGGCCTTGTCCTTGGACCGGCCGGCTAGGGGAGCGGCGTCTCCAAAGGGGGCGTCCCGTCCCGGGGATAGGGTCTCGTCCCTGTGATGGACAGGAAGGTCACTTACGGTGGAGCCCAGCCGCTGCCGCTTGGAGTCCGGCCCGTCCTGCGCCGAGGTGGTCGAGTTGGGCCGGTCCCGCTCCCGCTGCGCCTTTTTGGCCTCCCTCTTCACCTGGCATTGGTACTCCGGTACCACACCTGAGGAAAGGAGGATTTTGTCAGATAAGAACATGTCAGTCAGGAGAATCATCGAACTATAAACACCATTTCTAGTGCCATATTACTCAGGCACTGCGGCCATTTATCGCGGCACCGCTTTGACAATCTGTAAGAAAATTCGATCCAGCCTCTATCGTGTAACCCAGACTCTGCCCTTTATTCAGTCCTATTAGTCCCACCTTTCAGTATCCATCCCGTCCCTCGTTTCTCCTCTCAGTCTCCGGTACCGAGCGTGCATAACTGTATATACAGTGCACACATACCCGGGAACTGACATCAGCGGTCACTCGAACTGCCCTCTCCCCCTCCGCAGCCCTCCCATTGCGCCAGGGTACCGCTGCGTCGCCTGCCAAGTGCCAACACCCCGCCTGTCAAATATTGGCCCAGCTCACCGGGCGGCTGGCCAGTGTGTGTTTATCCATTGCATCACCGATCAGAGTTCACTCGAAGACCCTACTTTCGTCCAAAGGATATCCCGCCCTGCCAGCAGCATGATGATAGCAGAAATAGCTCTTTCACACGTTAACTTATAAATATGATAATAGAATGCGTAATTATTTTTAAATTGCACGGCTTATCAGTTACGGACGATCTGTCACCTTATGTAAATGCGTACATAAATTGCAGAGGCATGTACGCGGTTGCAGAATCCTATGATTACCGATTATTTTTTTTTTTTTAGGCTTCTGCGCAGCTCCGTTTGGGGAGTGTCGGCGGCGGCCCGTGGGTGCCGGCCGTGTATCTCCTCGCCGCCCCGCCCCCGCCCCCGCCCCCGCCAGGTGCAGCGCCAGCTCCGTGACGACACTGGAGGCAATGCACCAATGACCTTGGGGCTGACCGCTGCCGCCGCCACCGCCGCTCAACGGCGCAGAGCACGGCAGGCCGGCCGAGACGCCGCCACCCGGCCGCAGGCCGCCCGCTTTTGCAACATTCTGGCTACGGACCGGACGAGCGGACGGACGGACGGACGGATGGACGGGCCGGGGCGGAAAGACAACTATCGGGGCCTCCGGGCGGGGCGGGAAGGGAGGAAACAACAGCAGATTGCGCAACACACGGAAGGGCGAATGAAGGCGCAGCTATTGGTCGGAACGGACAGACCAGCCGCTGATAGTTGTGGTAGGGGGATCCATCCAGGTCAGATTGTGACCTCAAGTATTGTGGTAGGTTGACTACAACATGTCAGTAGGATCCAACGTCCGGTATTGTTCCAGTGCGGCACGACGGGGCGTTCAGTGGAGCCCGCTCAAGGACAGTATATCACAGTATGTAGGACCTGCCGTGCCCCATATGCCTGCATTATTCATCCATAATAAAGATAAGAATAAACCGAATAAATGTTCCTGATCAGGGCTTACCTGTGACTGATTTATGCATACATCCATCATCCATGTTTACTGTTGGCTATCAATGAATACTGAATAGTACCTATTGTTATTTATGGAATTTCAAAGGCAAGTATAAATACCACTGTACTTGGGCTTCAGGGATTTCAAGCTTCTTCTGTCACCATTAGAATAGATACAAAGTGAAGCTACTCGTACATTCTTTTCGACATAATGAGCCGAAAAATTAATTCAACAGAGGAGATAATGAGGTTATGTTATGAATATGGAAATTAAACACCCATTACTGTGATGCGTCGACTCGACACTTCAAGCAAATAAACGAAAATGAATGAGAAGTGAGCGCTCAACCAAGCAGGCACGAGCGTCAA
Source organism: Amphibalanus amphitrite (assembly GCF_019059575.1). Lineage (NCBI taxonomy): Eukaryota > Metazoa > Arthropoda > Thecostraca > Balanomorpha > Balanidae > Amphibalanus > Amphibalanus amphitrite. The sequence goes on from NW_024882919.1 coordinate 31,679, forward strand.
CATTTCGAGGCCAATGACCCTTGTGTTACATTAATTCTCGTGATCCGATAAGCGTCTTACAGGCTTACAAAACTCTGGTCACGCTGCTCCGTGCATCTAGGTCACATTCTAAGAGCGGGGTTCCGCTGACTGACGATTATAAGAGGGGCCAGCCCGACCGAGAGGACCGAACCTGGCGGATTTCTATGACCGAGAGGCTTTAACTGATGGAGGTCCGTTCCAGCGAACAGCGAGACCCACCAGCTGCCCCCGGGCTGCCGTGAGCTGTATCATGGACTTTGTCTGTCTAATTAATTTTCTATAGCAACCCGAAAAAAATGACGAGACGAACCGTCATTTAAAGCATAGCCGTATCCTCACGCGAAACGCAATACACATGCCAAAAAGGTGCCACAAACATATTACTGCCGTGATGTAAAATACTTACATTCTGGCCTCATGCCGACAGCTAGACATTTCTTGAGCCGACATTCTTGACATTTTCTCCTCATGTACATGTCGATTTCACAGTTTTGGCCATATTTGCATACATACACTGAATTTTTCGTCATGCTCCTCCGAAAGAAACCTGAAACAGAAGTTCTCATGTCAGTTCACATGCAAGTGTTTCAGTTCGCAACCAAGCCGACGAAGAATAAAATAACTCAGGGTGGCGACAGCACGGGAAACAATTAGCTGCGGCACTCTCAGACGGAGTCAGAGCTGTCAGCCATATATCCAGCACCCCTCCCTACCAACACGAGACCGGGACACTGTTGCTACTTGGTGCCAGCCGAGCGACCACCGCGCATGTAGAGCCACCCACGCCAGGTCACCGGTACGTCCCGGCGGTGAGCTGTTAACCCGCACGGCCTGCATTCAGCGGGCTGTGGGCTGCACTCGGTGCCCTCCGAGGGTCGTCAGGGACCCCGTGGCTGCAGGATGGGGCGGGCGGGCCGTGCCATCCCGCTTGGAGCCGGCCAGTTCCGCCCCGCAGCCAGCGGGGTGACCTTGGCTCCCAACACGCGGCATCGGCGCCGCCAACGCCGCCGGCAACGGCGAGAGGCGCGGCTCTGTATATCGGGTGAAGAGAGCAGGGCATAGCAAACTGCACTGGAGTAGATCACAACAAACTGCACTGGGAGAGTAACAGAACATGATGCATCGACATGGGGGAAGTCCACAGCAGACTACACTGGGAGCGTATCACAGCCGCCGGCACCGGTGAAAGGCACGAATACATCGGACGTAAGGGGTAGGGCATAATAAAGGATGTAGGGGACATCACCTCGGACTTAGGGGGTAGTTACACTGATATCTACCATAGACGGTACGGCTACACTGGAGAGAGAACATTGAGAGCAGATTAGCACACCCACTGACCAAATAACCCTCAAATAAAGCCGCATTAACCGGCTTCGAACAGCGGCGTTTTCCCATAGATGCTTGCTGTCCGGCATATTGCAATGGCCGTGGGGCTGAGTTAGGGCCCATCTATCAGGCCGGTTACCTGTTGCCGGCGCGACCGCCGGCCGTGACGGGTCACGGGGCGGCACCTGGTAGCGTCACGACCGTCACGGAGCCGAGACTGGCCTTCACGGGCCGTCTCACACGGAGCGCTCCCTGGTCTGCCCCGCTCCGAGGCCCCTGACCTCCACAAACTAGCTGCGCAGACACCCCCGAGTCTGGACTTACCGGCCCTGACTTCAGGTCAAGTTCAGAACCCGGAAAGGAGAGTGAGCGCTTTCTTATCTTTACAGCCCTCGCAGATGAGCAAGACAGTTTACAGCCCTCGGTGACCACTTTCTTACATTTACTCACCTTACATTGCTCACCTGACAATCTCTTAGGCGACATTGTCAGGTGAGCGCTTTGTTACCTTTACAGTTCTCGCAGGAGAGCACTGTCTTACCTTTACAGCCCTCGCAGGTAAGCGCGTTGTAGTGGTAGCCGGAGGCACGGTCGCCGCAGACGAGACATAGCTCCTCATTCTGTCGCGGTACCGGGCCCTTCTTCCGCTTGTCGTCGCCGAACTGGCCATTACTGCAAGGTGACGCTAGGTCGTCGTGACCTGTAACGAAAAGAACAGCAGGGTTAGTGAAGAGGTCAGCGACTAGGGACAGGTCGTTAGTGACGAGGGGTCACAGATGTAGACGGAATGGTAATGAAGTGGCGGGTGTCTTGAGACAAGCTCTGTAGTCAATGAGGTGGGAAGAGCAAGGTGGCGATGGGCTGTCGCCGTCAGTCCCGCCAAGATGCTGGCTCAGTAAGAAAGAATACAGTCATAGTCATACGTGACTCACAGATAAGGTTTTAATCAGATGGGATAGTAAAATGGTGCCCCATCATAAAAGTGCTGGCATAAGCGTCGAGTAAAAATTCTGACATTAGGTGGTGGTAATTTTAAAATTAGCAGGAACTGACATTAAGCACTGATCCTTATCATATTCTCCGACTAACGGATAAAAGGAAGAGAAAACGTCCCGGTAGCGTGTCGCGCTCGTCAGCTCGACTGTGTATTCTCCGAGAGAAAGCGATTTAATCGCCGTCATCCGACAGAGGTGACGTGACAATCCGGCACTGACGGCGCACCGTCATGGATTGCGGCACTGTCCGCGCGACCGGCGAGTTCAGTGTGCAGGTTCAAGGTGACGCCCGCCGCGCCGCTGCCGCAGAGTTGTTGACTGACCGCAGCAGCCGCAGTCGGCCGTCATCAACTGTCATCCGACCCGTTCACCGAGACATCGGTAAAAACGGCCCGCTTCCTGACAACAGCACGCGACCGGCGCGGCCGCTCATTGGTCGAACTGCGGCGCCGTCGGCCCACTGAGGAGCCGGAGGATTTGCCACCTCGGCCCGGCGCTGTCCCACCGCGCGCGCCGTCAGATCAGTGCCAGAAACCGGTAGCATTAGTGGCCGCTTTCGAAACCTGACATTCCTCTCTGTTGACGGTGCTCTCATGGCAATGAACTTCGCGCGGGTCGGACGCGCAGGTCTCGCCGATCCGGGTGATCCTGCGCAGGCGACGGCGCGGCCCCTCGGCGGGACCCGATTGCAAGCCAGGAATTAGTAGCCGTGCGCGGTCGGTGCGGCGGCGTCCGGGCCGTGGGAGCGGCGCGCTGCCGACTCCCAGTGCAGCGGGCCCACCGCCCCCACCACCCACCGGCCGGCGCACCCACTGTGCAAGGCATCCACCAACCCACCGACCAACACACCCATACCCACACCCCAGTTCGGCCACCGGACAACGCACTCAGCGGGCAGCGCACCCAACCGGTAACGCACCCAAATCCCATCACCCTGAGCAGTATATCAATCGCCAATCCTCCCCGACCGGCTGATATTCTAACCAAGGCCACCGGAGCGCCGACCGCGGCGGCGGCGTATCTCGGCCATGAGGCCGGACTATGTCTCAGCCTCCCGAGGATCGGGTGAACGAGGTGGCCCTGGTCCCTCACAGGACCCCGGTCTCCGCCGCGCCGGCCAAATCACCCCAAAATGGCCCATTCAACCCGCCAATAGACAACCTTTTTTGGTGAAGTGGCACAAGAATTTCGCGGCGGTGTATCTGGTTCTCGGTGTGTGGTGGCGGGCTTTGTCTGTCGTCCGCGACCCTCTGAGAGGCTCAGTGTCGGTATTCAGCGCTGTCGGTTGTCACAGAACCGTTTAAAGGGGCGCACATGTCTGCTAACCACCGAACTGGCCAATCACCAGCGCGGAGCGTGGCGAATACGGCGCAGAGCGCGCCAGGCGCTACCATATACGGCTCGCAGAAAGACACACTGGGAACCGGAAACTAGCCGGCGCGCGGCGGTGAGAAGTGCGCCCGTTCGCAGCCGCCGGCGCCGGTAGTCGCACGCGGCGCTAACGCGCTCATTGTCGGCGGTGAAAGTAGGCGTCTGGTGACGCTCACCAATCGCCGACCACTCACAGAGCGGAACTGAATGCTGCGTGGGACTTATCGATCAGCAAGGGGCCAATAAATCGGCGGTAGCCAATAAGTATAGCACACGTAGCCTGACAGAGCAAGAATCATGACACTGTCAGTTAAGAAAGGCGATGCGAGGTAGAGGAGCGAGGTAGCGAGCAGTAGACGGTCGGTCTCCACTCTCCTGACCGTGCGCCGTCAGCCGTCCCCTGACCGTCACGATTCCCAGCCGGGCGGAGCGGCAGTCAGCCACCCCCGCCCCCGCCCCAGGACCGTGACCCCTACAGCACGCCATTCGGGGCAGCAGCCTCACAACCACGAGCACGGCCTCGCGAGGTGAACCTTCACAGGCAGGGAACTATTTTTACTCGGCCATAGGCACATGACGCTGTGGTTTGGAATACGTGTATGACGATAAATATCGCAGGCAATAGCTACCACATCACTCGTTTTCGCGGTGCCTTATCGGAGCCGGTCTGCCAACGAAGGATCATTATTTGCATTTGCATACGGTGGTATCGCGTTTATCCAAGGCAGCACATGCAGCTGGTATTAGATAGTGTCGGCGCTGGGGTCGAGTTGGAGCCACTGAGCAGTGTGGGACCACCGCCTGCCGTCAGCGGTCGGAGGGAGCGCACACTGCCGGGAGGACCGGGTCCGCTCCCTCCAGTCTGTCCGACGGCAGTACAGAGTCGCCGGCACCGGCCCCACGGGGACCTTGGCACGCCGCGCTGCCGGCCAGGGGCCCCAGGTCCACCCCTCGGCCGCCAGATACACCACAAGACTTGTTTATGACGTCATCCACGGGCAGTATCCCCATTACGAATGCACCTTTTTGTCCAACCCTTACCGACCCTCTCTAAAGCCACCCGCCGTCAAAAGCTGCGCACATACGGAAAAATGGCGCTTTTTCGTATCACCCTCTACAGCAAAACACCGGGATCTCTCGGTGTGCCAGCAGCTGCCCTGGACTCGGTACCAGGGCGTTCCAAAAATACACCCACCTGTGGCCCACACAAGGCGCCACAGCCATCCCCAGCTGAATCATCCACAACAGAATTAGCATACGAATCAGCTGTGCTGCGCCACGCTCATGAATCGTGACAGCGAGCGGCGTTCGCTCTCAGTGAGACCCGGATGGCACACCGGTCGACCGTCACTGTCACTGGCACCCGGCCGGCCGGCCCTGACCCGACGCGCACGACCAGAGGCCAGGTGCAAATGAGCCAGCCGGCCGGCGCGCCGGCCACCCTGGCACACTGGCGTCCATCTTACTGACCAGCTTTCGGCGGTGTCAACAACCGCGATGGGTATGCGGGCGGGCGTAGGCGGGCGGGGAGCGAACGTGAGCGGCGGGCGGGCGAAGGGCGCTGGTGCTAGCGCCCCACGCCGACTCGCAGTCTCCGGTGACTGCCACGGCGCACAGAAGGCTAGCCGGGTTGCGTAACTGCCGGCTGACCGGCGCGGCGCGGTCGGGCGGTGAGTCGGTGACCGGACCAGGCCAGTTAGACCGGACAGTGACTCGGCCGACCTCCTCTCAGAGCCCGGCTGACCAGCCGCGGTCGCTCAAAGTCGGACACCAGCATATGACGACGATTCGCCACGCTACTTCAGTGGAAACGCCGCAGAATGATCGCTAATGTCGTAAGTGGACACTTCGTTTCAGTTTTATTTAGCCGAATTACAGCATGGATCATTCAACTTTGATACATTATGTTCTTGAACCTTCCCATGAACTCGCCAAGGTCGAAGCAATTACGTGGTGCCTTGATTACAGCGTGGAGAGAAGTGTACGGCGGGACATAATGCGCGACACAGTTGGAGGTGATCTATAGAGTTGTTTTCGTAACTTTTTGTTTACTTGGGCACAAGATACCCGGGGTGAAAATAGCTGAAGGCAATGACCTTGTCGGTGATGCTGTTGAATGTACAAATTATAGCCTCCAAGGTTCAACAGGAGATCCTTAGCTTCAAACCGCATTGAAACCATTTATGATTATCACTTCAATCGCCATAAAAATGCACAGGCTCACTCCTTACCCGTACGGCAATGACCGTTTGAATGGGTTCATTCTGTGAATTCCAGCGATTTGTTTGCGTGTTACTCATGTCGTAAGGCAGGCTGGCGTGCAGTCCGGTGCGCGGACAGTTAGCCGTCGGCTGGGTGTCACGACAGGGGATCATGGTGATAGCTCGGAGCCAGCGGACGGCCGCACGGCATCACGCCAAAGCCGTTCAATGACGGAGCCGCGCGGTCGGCGGTCGCCGGCTGGCGGTCACTGTCATGGTCAAGTGATGGTGGTGTTGGGTTTGAGGGTGCCGCAAATATTCATGGCGCCCACGCCACGGTCAAGTGTGAGAAAATCCGCGGCGAATAGACGCTGTTGCTTAGGCGATGCTTCCCGCTTAGCAGCACAACAATATTTAGCAGTAACCAGAGCTGTCATCGGCTGCTGAAGTCATAGGCATACCTACTGAGGAGCATGCGATCCAAATTAGCTAACGACAGGCTTAAACCTCGACGTGAAGAACCATTTCGAGACTGAAATCCTGCACTCTCAGAGAGCCCATCAGGCCGGCCAGCCGAGGCCCGATTTGCGTCCGTTCTGGACCGGCGCCGAGTCGCGGACCGGCGCGGCTCGCCCCCGCCGGCGGCGCCGCGACAGATGGCCGGCCGACGATCGTGACGCGGTCGGCAGAAGGCGGCAGATGTGGCGCTCACCTTGGCGCCGCTCCAGGTGCGCCACCGGCGCCGCACGCGCGTCTCGCTCGCCGCAATTTGCGGCAGGCCGTGTCTGGAAATCACCGTAGTCGTGGAGACGGCAACAAAACGGCCCGCTAGTCTATGAGGCACTCCCATCATCCGCTGCACACAGCAGCAGCGGCATCATGACAAGCTGGGCGGTCCAGCCCGAAACCGAGAGTCGATTCCGCCCAGCGGGACGCCAAGTTTCATTGAGTTGGCAGTCACGTTCCGGTGACTGTGCGAGGGCGCGCTAACAATCCGAGCCGGAGCCGGCTGAGTGGGCGCCGACAGACCTGCGCGCCCGCCGCCCGTCCGACGCGGTGCAGCGACTGAACCTGCCTGAGAACACAGCTCTGACGCGCAGAAGGGCAATTAGACCGGCTTAACAGATCAATCCCAGCCGGGCGGCCGGCGCGGATTCGACCTTGGAAGACACAATTATTGTCGGGCCATTGGAGCCACTTTACAGGCGGCTGTAATAGGCGGCCACAAGGCGCCGGACGGCGGCTGAGGAAGGGAGAGGGGGACGACTGAGGAACGGAGAGAGGGCGGTGCTCCTCTCGAGGACGTCCCGCCCACCGCACTGTCATCGTCCGAGAGCAGCTGACAGCGGACGGAGGCCAGGGCGGACCCGATACCTCCGAGAGGAGACCAGAGCCGCGGAGCACTCGACAAATAGATTACCAGGGGCCCCTCTGAGCGGCCGGGCGCTGGACAGCCAGAGGCCCACTTTGTTCAGTGATAATCCGGGAGAGCAGTCACTATTCAGCTAGGGGGCCCTAAGTCAGGCTACCACACCCTAGCAATGGCTCATCCAGTAAAGGAAATGGGTAAAAGCACAGTTCAGAGATATCACCGGAACCCTGAGAGCCACGGAAATAGACGGCAGATCAAACGCAGTTTACGACCACGATGGCTATTATGTCGGCTTTTGGAGAGGTGGTGGTCTCACGGGTTCGGTGCTGTTATCAGTCTGAGATGGACATTACTCAAATGGTCCAACTCGATCGTATCCCGTGTCCGATCAGGACCGACCGGTTGGAATGGGGCGGGCCTCTGTCCCCCTCTGACCACCCACGAGAGCCCCTCTCCGTCCCCTCTCCTTCACATCTGTCCTATATGGCGGCAGGGCTATCAGGGCGGTCAGAGGACGATGCCCCTCAGAAGGGGCCAACTCTACGTGACCTGCATCCGTCGCGGCGCGGCCCTCTCGCCCGCGCGCCTCTCTCCGCGCGAGCTGCGCCACTGCCGCCGCGGCGCGCCGCTCCGGCCGCCATGACCGGCCTTGACTCCGGAGCGATCGCCGGCCGGACGCGGAGGAACAGGTAGGGCGCTCGGCCGGGCCGCTATACGTGTCCGCCAGCCGACACAGAGCGACGAGCAGTGCGGGGGCGGCGCGCTCGGTCACTGGGGCTGCTGCCGGCTGATGCCACTATGGAGCACATCTCGTGACGGGGCCGTGTTTGTCGCTCACCTGTCTCCGGGACTCCGGAGAGAGAGAGAGAGAGAGAGAGAGAGAGAGAGAGAGAGAGAGAGAGAGAGAGAGAGAGAGAGAGAGAGAGAGAGAGAGAGAGAGAGAGAGAGAGAGAGAGAGAGAGAGAGAGAGAGAGAGAGAGAGAGAGACGCCATTGCCGCCACTGCCGCTGACCCCGACAACAGAGAAGGCCGACCGCCTGCGGCACTCAGGATGCACGCTTCTCGCGGGAACAATCCGGAAAACACACCGCACAACGGCCGTGAAATCACAGATTTGTCCCACGCTGACCGTAGCGAAAGTCGCGTGAGCCTAACCGACGCCACCCGCCGCTTTTTGCTACTAATTGAAAATCACATTTCCTGTAATTACCCGCCTAATGGTCAAACCTAACGCCGGTGAATAAAAACTCCCCAAAGCAAACACGTCACAATAAGCTGGGGTCCATACCGCCGCCATAAAAAGAGCCCGGAATTTGACGGCCAGTGTCACGGGCGTCGGCGGCGAAGCGGCTCCGGCTGCAGCGTGGCTAGAAACCAGCCAGTGGATGGACGGCTGCAGCAGAGCTGGACCAAGCTCCTCGGATCAGTGCAGGCGGGCCCGGTCCGGTCTGGACTGTGTCAGATGGATAGAGGAGAGAGGCCGCGCGGGGGTGCCGGCGCCACCTGACGCCGTTCCCAGCCGCCGAGGCCGGATGTGAAGGCCGCAGCTCGGCGAGCTGAGAGCGCTCGGAGCGGCGCCGGCGGCAGTGGCGGCCCGCCGCCGTCCCAGCCGACCGCCAAAGCGCAGCCACAGAACAACAGCAAAAACGCCGCCATGGCCGGCCCGGCGCGGCGGCGCATCGGCACAAAACCCGGCGTGGTGACCGCGGCCCGTCAGCCCCCCGGCGAGGGGACGAGGCGCCGCCCTGTCGGCCCGCCCGGACACGACAAAACGTGATCAGAACGCACCGCCCTCCGGCCAGCTCCAACAACAAATCTCTACAACAGCAACAGCAGGTAGTCGGAACTGATCCCTTCCACACGCATGTGAAGCAACTTACATAACGCGGAAAACAATGGACGCGTGCAGCTTTCTCAATCCGCGCTGCGGAGAAGCAGCGGCGCGCTGCACAGTAACCCATTTAGAGGTCAGGACGAGGAGACTAGATCGGAGCGTTTGAGGAACCGCCTGATGCAGCCGTCGTGGACAGCAGAGAATGCTTGCAGCGGGCTGGGCGCGCCGGCCGTGACGGGGCCGGGCGAGGAGGGCAGTTGACGATCGGCGCCGGACGCCGCTGCAGATGTGCCCGGAGATAGAACAGCGACTGGTCAGTGGAGCGTGCAACGCCGGGCCTCGGGAGGCTTCACGTGCGGTGCAGAGGCCGCAAATGCGTCACAAACCGCTCCGACGCACAGCCGACGGACATGCAGCACGACTTTGGTTGTTCAACAGCCTGCACCTCTGCCGCTCGAACACGGTTGACAATGCCGGCGGCTTTGTGCCAACTACTGGATTGGGGCTCGTTAAGTGACTCGTAAAACCGAGCACGGTTCAAGCGACTGAGCCGTATTCCCATGATACCTCGGTCATAGCCTCCCATTCCTGCCACAATGGTTACATAACACAGTGTGTGCACTGGGGATTACAAGCTGGCATGCGTACTATATCTATATCTCGATCTCCACGATCTGCAGGAAAGAAACACAGATATGCGGTGTAAACAATGATAGCAAGCTCCACAAGCGGAGACAGTTTATAATCCGACGTTGTACCGCAGACAGGGTTGGTGAAAAAGAACGGCAAGGACTAGTGACTTGTAGACCAATCCGCCATGGGGCTGCAGCTGATTAGATCCGAAACATTCCAGGCGAGAGGCAAACGATTCCTCTCAGATACTGGGCAGCTTTAGTAAGCTGACTCAGTTTCAAGGGGCTCTGAACTAAGAGCACTTAGAACAAGCTCCCAGAAGCCCGGACACCGGGAGATTGTGAAGAGAAGAGCAGAGAAGAGCAGAGAAGAAAAGAAAAGAGAAGAGAAGAGGAGAGAGAGAGAGACAGGGAGAGAGAGAGAGGAAAGAGGAGAGAGGAGAGAGGAGAGAGGAGAGAGGAGAGAGGAGAGAGGAGAGAGGAGAGATAGAGAGGAGAGATAGAGAGACAGAGAGAGAGAGAGAGAGAGAGAGAGAGAGAGAGAGAGAGAGAGAGAGAGAGAGAGAGAGAGAGAGAGAGAGAGAGAGAGAGAGAGAGAGAGAGAGAGAGAGAGAGAGAGAGAGAGAGAGAGAGAGAGAGAGAGAGAGAGAGAGAGAGAGAGAGAGAGAGAGAGAGAGAGAGAGACCCTCGGCGGTCGTACCACCCGAGGAGGGAGCGCTCGGAGGCTGGACCGAACGGCCGCTGCGCTGACGGGTCGCTGTTGGGCGACTTTTTATCGGTGTTTTTGTTGGTCGGGCGAGCCGAGAACGTGACCGAACAGGAGGGCGGCCGGTGAGCGGCCAGGTGAGCCCCGTGCTGACCGGGGAGGTAACGTCTGACCAGGGGACTCGGCGCCGACCGGGAACGCAGCGCGAGGGAGCAGAGCAGAGGCCTGTAGGGTGTATAAGCCAAGGAGGGAATGCTATCAGTGGGTGCACGCGTATGCAGTGGCACGTTTGAGTTACAGAAATTGATAACGCACCTGCCTATATACCGTTCACCAGCTAAAGAATCATTTATGAATATATCGAGCAAAATCGATAACGTCGTAAGCACTGAAGGTGCCGTAAATGACCCGCCGGCGCTGCGGCCGTGCCCCGCGCTCCTACCCTTGCTGATCTCCGGCTGGGGCGCGCTGATGAGGATCTTGCGGACGTGGTGCAGCGGACCGCCGATGCCTAGCGTGGCGGCCGCGCTGGTGCTGTTCGAGTTGAGGTCCAGGTCGCGCCACATCAGGCCGTCCATGTGCATGTCGAAGTCGTGATCGAGCTGCTGGTCGGGACTGGCCACCATGGTGTGCGCCGTGTGTGTGGACGTGGGCGAGGTCTGCTCCGAGAGCGGCGACAGGTGAGACGAGGTCACCTCGGGCGGCGAGCCGTCGGCCGACACCGACAGACTCGGCAGCCGAGGGTACGTGAGCGCCTTCAGGTCCGTCAGAGACAACATGGTGCTCCGTGGTGGCGGCGGCGGGCCGGCACTTCCGCGGCACGATGACGAGAACGACACACTGGCCCGCTAACTGCGCGGCGGCGACGCACTTTTTGCGCAAATCGAACACAAAAAGCGTGTTTTTGCGAACGCCGAAAAAGTCTGCACACTACTCGCAACAAACTGCTGAGTCAATGCCCACGTGATCACAGCGTAAGAATGCCCACAATCTGCCGTGAGAGTCCGTGAGCTAAGGCATAGCACTAGCGCGGCGCAGCGTCCGAGCAACGCACTTTCCCTCTCGAGGTCTAGAGCCCGACTGAAGCCGGCCGGTGGCCGCCACCATGTTTAGTGACGTCAGGGCGCGGGGCGGCGCGGCGCGGCGGCCGGCCCGCTCCCAGCAGTAAGAAGTGAAAGTCGCGGGCGGCAATGCAGGTAACCATAGCGAGGTAGGAGCGCACGACGAAATAGATCAGACGATCGGAGGCGAAGCGGCAGGTCGGAAGCAGGATTAAGATTATCAGCAGCCAGAAAACGGATAATCTTCACCTTAGCAACACATAAATGCAGGCGCGATCAAAAGTCTCGGCAGCTGACACAAACTCATATGCCAATATCATTACAAAATCGTGATATAAAGCATTTGTCAATAAAATGACCGAATAATATGGGTCTAGGTAATCATAACAGGCATCACATTTTCGTCTTCCTTTCTATTGTGCAAAGTTTTGGAATTCGGTAAGTGCTGTACTGAGCACTGTAGTCGAAACGATATGTAGTTATTTTTATCAGATAGTCTTTGATTTGGATTTTAAGGTCCAGGACAGCGGAGGTCATCGACGCCCATACCGGGGCCTCTGACAAACAGGATTTGCCCAGATGTAAACCCACTCAGTTGTGACATACTGCAGAATCGTGAATAATATGTGATGCTGATGTAAATATGAGGGACGTCAGGCGTGCCAGCGCGGGAGCGCTAAACTTGAATAGGAATAGACACATAACACAGAATATGATGCGATCCGCTCCTTGCTTGTCGCCGGAACTACCAGAACAGATGTATCAGAGCGCAGTAACCGGGCGACCATGGACGTGGAGCTCAGGGCCCTGTTTCACGGCAGGAGCGCTGCAGTGCGCTGCGCACGTCGGTGCGTTGGGTTTCCATGGCAATATCAACAAACTTCCCTCTGACGCTACACTATGACGTCATCGCAAAACGTTAGCACCCCGGCGCCAGCACCATCCGCACGCCAGCAGTATTCGCACTCAAACTTCTGTTCAATTAGTACTAGGTTCTTCAAGGTCTCTGTTCCAAACGCGATTTACCATAAGCTAACGGATCGCACGTAACGTCATTCGAGTGACGTCAGGGATATGCCTCAGCTCCCAGCGCGCTGCAGCGCGCGCAGCGTCGGGCGGTGAAACAGGGCCCAGGGTTCAGAGGCTTCCACCCCTCCATGTTGAAACGAGCGTTTTGTCCGCTGCCAGCCGCCAGTCAACAGTACTTCATGATAGCAAGCTGAGCATTTACCTTTACCAGAGATGTGCCTTAAACATTCAGTTTGTGGATCGAGATCTGGTGTAACCAGTGTGGCCAGTTTGTTGTTGTTGCAGGCTAAAAAAAGCTCAAATATGACTCAATTTATATCGATGTGGAAAATGACAGACCAAAGACGCACGTTCAGTTTCGAGGAGCGGGCGAGGAGCCTGTCGACCAGACCACATTGCACGGCTTGTGCAGGGTTGGACAGAGCTGGCTGTTGGGTCAGACTAGGCCCCCCGGACCGGGGCCTTCCCGATATGGCTGACTGGGCCGACCTCAGCAGCGCCGGGAGGGCCGGGGGCAGCCACCGACCTTGAGGAGGTGCTCTGTCACACCTCGCTGGCCACCGACCGGCCGGCGGGGGACCCACGCCGGCACAGCCACCGACCGACACACGGAAAAATCCGGCGGCACCGCCACCAGAGCGGCGTCAGCCTTGACGGAGCCGCTTCTCACGCCGGCCCCAAATACCTCACAGTCATCGCCAGCCATAGAATCGACCGCCAACCGGCGCAGGTCGCCGCATTCCGCACAACATCTGCTGTCTCCGGCAAACAAAAAACAACGCCGACGCCCCACGGATCCCTTTGAGTCGGCCTCGGCCGGTGGCAGAGACGGCTGCTGCCAATTTCGGGTGTATCGGTGCGCCGGTTGGCGACGAGCGGTTCCCCGCGGCACACGGCGGCTCCCGGCGGCCGCCCACCGTGGCTCATCCATCACCGACGCTCAGCCGGACCGGCCGGCCGACCAGCTATTTCAAGGCCCGACCGGCGCGGCGGCGCGGCGCGGCGTGCGAGTCGGCCGTCTGCACGCACCTCAGCCGTGCATCCGGTGAGGCGGACCGCCCCCGCCCCCGCCCGCCCGAACGCCACCTCCGCCCGGCCGCCGCCACCCGACCAACGCACGGCTCACGGCTGCAGACAGACCATGTATGTAGCTTCCTTAATCGAGCTGCAGAGGTGAATGTGCGACTAAAATTAATATCGCTACATATTGCAAGGATGTTGGACTACACAGGCAACACTGCAGCCGGTTACCATCCATGCAAGTGGATCAGGCTTACTGTAAAAAGCGTCTGTAGGCGACAGTTTCCTCTTTTTCAAAAACACTATTAGATCTATTAGATCAGCATGTGCTACGGAGCAGCCACAGCAGTACTAGCCCCAGGTAGGGCGTTCAGAACAGCGCAGCAGCTCTCGGGACCTTCAATCTCCCGGACTCTGGCCACTCCACTGCCATCTAGCGTCAGAACAGCGAACTACCCACCGCCACCCACCAGGATATCCGCTCCGCCTCGCCCGGCATCTGTCTCGCCGAGCGGCTCCTACCACCACCGGTCGTCTCGTCAAGGTAGGTCAAAGCCCTTCGCAGTCGCCGTGCGCACGGTGGGCCGCCGCCGCGCTCGCTGGGGCAGGGAGGGAGGAGCCAATATAGCAACAGGTGCGGCCCACCAGGTAAACACGGTCTCTGCGCCTGCGCAGAACGGCGGAGCGTGTCGGCGACGGCCGCGGAGGGAAGAGAGGAGAGGAGAGGAGAGGAGAGGAGAGGAGAGGAGGAGAGAAGAGAGGAAAACAGCGGAGGGAAGAAATGTGATGAGAGCAGGCAGACAGAGCAGAGGAAATGAGGTGAGAAAAGGAGGAGAAGAGAGGAGAAAGGAGGGGAGGAGAGGAGAGGAGAGGAGAAGAGAGAGATATGAGAGAATATCCCTCTCACCTCTCATTCTGAGAGAAGAGATGACACGACTCAACGAGAGCAAGAATATGCAAAGAGAGGAAGGGGGATGACTGAAGAACCGTTCGAAGTTTATTGGCTCACTTGGTAGTCCCGAGCCAGAGCCCCAGCATCCATCCCCTCCAAATCCCAGCGAACGCAGGCCGGCCGGCAGGCTGCGCCGGAAGGCCGCGAGCCTTGCGGCGCAGTAGCCCTACAGGCGAGTGTCGCCACCGCCACCTAGTGAGAAAAACGGAACTCAAAGTTCCTCCGCACGACGCTGCTCGGAGCTTGCGACTCGAACCGGGTGGTCCTGAGTTGGTCCCCAAGAGGAGAGATTGAGAGAAAAAGCACTGAATATCAATTGAAATAGACTTGCCTTCGACAGATGCCACTGAGGAGGTTGAGATATGCCGCGATCCCTCGCCTGGAACAAACCAGAATGAGGACGTAAGCAACCTCAAATACGAATGATGATTGCTAATTGGTACCTAATGCAGGGTGCCGCAGCTGGCTGATTCGCTTGGCATTTTATTGGACTGTTAAAATGTGAATTTCTGGCTCAAACTTCTTGAGAGCGGCTTTGTCCTTTAACACGCGCAGTGGAAGGGTTGCGAGTACTACGCCCAGTGGAAGGGGGGGGGGGGCGGATGTCGCCCCCCCCCCTAAGATCTCAGCTCCCACTGGAGCTAGAAAGACGAAATTTGGAGGGTAGGTGGGGGCCATGGGGAACTCTGTTGTGTGTGAATTTCATGACCCTAGGTCAATATCTTCAAGGTCAAATGAGGTCAAATGTGGTCAAATCTGCCATATTAGCGACTTTTTTGCGTTTACACGCCGATAACTCAAAAAGTTACCGGCCGATTTTTTAAAATGTTTCATCATACGAAAGAGCAAACATTTGTGAGTATGTATGGTGAATTTCCAGATAATCCAACAATAAATATGGCAGTTAGAAGCCTGCTAAGGGTAAGATGTCGCCGGCTGAAGCGGCATCGGCCGACGCGGGAAACGCGGCAATCACAATTTTGTGTTTACACACTCATAACTCAAGTTGTTACCGGCCGATTTTCAAAATTCTTTGACCATATGATTGCCTGTACATTTCTCAGTCTTCTCACCGAATTTTACACGAATCTAATATAATCAGCGGTAAGGAGCGCGATGTAAAGACGGAACCGTCCCGCCCCGGCACAGTCTACAATTCAGGCGGCGCGTAACGGCTAGCGCCGGCCGCCGCGCCGCCGCGCCGCCGCGGCGGCAGGATGTTTGACTTTACACCGTTATTACTAGAAAAGTTGTGAACCGATTTTCTTACTTTTTGCACGAGAAGATCCGCAATTCAATTCTGGACAGGTAGCCGAAATTTCACATTGATATTATGCTTTCGGCGCGAGTTATTGGCGAAAAACAGGAGGGGTGGGCGAAATCCGCCCCCCCCCCCTTCCACTGCGCGTGTTAACGAGGACACTAAAAATAATATTGGCCTATGCCTAGCACATAAACATTATCTTTTGGATTGAAGGGCATTGTTATTCTGCCTCGACATCAGGCCTGATAAGTATAGCCACTTTTTCAGCCTCCCCAAGCAACAGTCCACGATACACGTTTCCCGTGATCCAATCATAGCGCAGAGTCGCAGCCCATTAGTCAGCAGTTACGTCCGTATCGCCGAGCCAGACGGCGGACGGGAGTGGCGCGTTTTTTCTGCATTGTCTCGTCGTCGCCCCGCCATTCATTGTCGCCCCGTCCCCCGTGCGGCGGCGGCGGCTGCGACTGCCGTCTGGCTGCCCCCTCCTCCCCCCCCCCCCGGCTCCCCAGCGGCAGGGCGATAATACTGGGGAGCCAGCACGAGAGCTGAACTTGACGGCACCGCCAGACAGACGCTGAAAAACGCCGCCGACGAGCAAAAAACGCGCCGTCTAGCCAGCCGAAAAAACGCGCCAAAACAAAAAGCGAGACGCACCTGAAGGTGTGACGAATCTGGCCGAAATATCGAGATGGGAATAGTGTAAGGAACGTAGGGCGAGATTGCACCGTGTATAGGAGTCGCAAGAAAAAGATCGAGGCTCTCACATATTAGTTTGCATCAACAACAATATTTCAGAATACATGATGGCGGATAAGGTGAAACTCCAAAAGAGAACCAATATTGATCGCCGTAAATGTGTGCTTTTTTATAACAAAACTCAAACCTTATAGAGCGTACTTATTATAAAATCACTGCATAATGAATAAAGCTATAATCCTACCGGTACTCATGCTCAATAAAGGGGAATGGTTGAATAATCATTTTTCATGTCTTTTATAGCGAGATCAATCACCAAAATAAGCTGCACTAATTGACGGAAAGAAGAGTTTCGTCAATAATACTGTTGTCGGAAAGGTTAATTGAATATTAAGAACAGCATTTGTGATCTAATCGATAACTAGTTGTGTCACTCCGAGAGCTGTGCCAAGCAGCTACGGCGGGACGTCACCTGTCGGTGCGTCGGTCGACGAGTCCAGCTCCAGATCGTCGATGTCGTCGCCCCGGAACACCAGGTTCACCATCCTCTCCGGGGCACCACCCAGCAGGAGAGACACCATGCCGGGCCGCTCCAGGCCGAGCAGCTCCGACCGCCCGGTCGGCTCCTCTTCCTCCTCCTCCTCTTCATCCTGCTCCTCCTCCTTGACACGCTCCTGCCACTGGTCCCGATCCTCGGAGGCGGTGCTCCAGGGACCGCCGTCAGAGCTATCCACAGGACACGGCTGTGAGTCGCTGCGGCTCGAGCAGGCCACGCTCGGGGGTTGCTGAAGACGACTTGTCTCTGTCGTCTCCTGTGTGTCCGAGCCGGAGACTGTTGCAGACGTGCCGTCTGTGTCTGCACACGAGCGGGAGGCATCGCCCCAGGTCCAGTTAGACGTCGCTCCGCCCAGCGAGAGGCACAGACCACAGTCTGACACCATAACGTCGCCCGTCTGTTCCAGTCTAGTCACCAGTACCGGACCATCGGCCGCTCGGTTTGTGTTCGACCGGTCGTCGCTGGAGGTCGACGGTAGGGTGTCGGAAACTGACTCTGACTGCTGGGGATGGTTAGCATCGCGCTGTCCGTCCCGTCCAGCAAGCTCTTCTTGACAGCCTGACCGTCGGTCCTGAGCGTCATCTACTGTTGCTGGCTGCGGCGACGGCGCCGCTCGTATTTCAGATCCCGGTGAGTCTGCAGATGCACCCAGGCCCCGGCCGGCCTGCGACGGAGCGCAGACCGGGGAAGCTGTCCTCTGCGGAGCAGGACTAGCGCCGGGCAGACAGGAATCACCGTCACTCTCAGCTGCCCGGCTGCTGACGGCTGAAGGCGCCACCATCAGCAGCAGACGACCAGCACCAGCTGATACCTGCTGATTCTGCTGACGTCTGAGCAGCGTCAGCGGACGGCTGGGCACGTCATTAGACGCAGAACTGACGTACGTCACCTGATGGGCGGAGGTGACCGATGGGACGGCGATTCTCTCCAGGGACCACGCTGGCCGGACTCCAGTATCGCTGCTCGTTCCAGCGCTGGTGTCTGGGATGTTCTCAGGAGCGGTCCGCTCGGTCCTGCCGTAACGGCGGGGACCCGGCGAGCGTCCCACTGCCACCGTCTCCCCATCACTGGAACTGACCGATCGCGGCGGCTCGGCCGGCGCCGTGGAGCTCACACTCGCCGCCTGCAGCTGCAGGGGACCCGCCGACGCCGCCAGCCGCTGGCTGACAACGATAGTCACAGTTCCACCGACCAGCATCTGCTGGGGGATACCGCCGGGCAGCAGGAGCCGGAGCGGTTCAGCCCGCTCCAGCGCCGTTCGGTCCCGACACGGCCCGGCCCCGACCGCCGCCGGCGCTGGCTCGCCACCGGACGTGCCCAACATTGTGCAAGGCGCAACGGGCCGTACACGGGCGGTGGGTGAGTTTGTGCACCGACCCTCGATTGTTTCACACACCAGTGGCGCTGCTCTAGACAGAGGAACACGCGAGCTCTGGCTCTTAACGAGCGAGCACTAGCAGTACACGATGTTTACAAGCGGGCGCACAGTATGCTCGGAAAAAAAGTCAGTACAAAAATACTTGTTCACACTTCTTCGGCCGTTCTGCTATTCGCAAACGATCAAAATTACACCATAAAAACATTCCAGAAGTATTGACAGTCTTCGAGTAGCCGGCGTTTCAATTTAGAGCCACGGAAACTCTTCAAATTCTACGGGTTCCTCTTGAAGTCACAGCCGAACCTGACATGTTTACTTGGACAAGTCGTCGTTTGTACACAATGAAGTACCACCTGAGTAGTTTTGATTTGTTGTGTTTTGATTGGGCTCAGGAGCGCGCTGGTCTCGTCAGTCACATTAGCAGCCGCCGTCTGGCGCAGTCCTCTGCTGCCGTCCTGTCGTCTCCGACACTGTCCTCGGCACACGCACGATTCATACTCACGAGCATGTCACCTCGGCCCGGCCGCCGCCCACCGCACATGATCGACTCACCGACGACCGGCGCCGACTGGCTGTCTAGACAGGCGCGGCTGACGCACGCGCTTCCCCCGTATTTACCCCGTTAGTAATTTCTAAGGGAGCGGCAGCCAGACAGAGCCGGCGCTCAGTGCAGACTGGCCTCCGGCGGGCGCGACAGCCGCCGCTGCCGTCGCCACCGCCGGTCGTCGGATGCAGTGAATGCCGGCCAGTGGCGAGCCCAGCGGACTCGTCACAGACAGTGTACAAATCAATGACGATTTCAATTACGATGGTGTCACGAACTAACGCACAAAGCGCAGTTCGTGATCAACGCGGTAACGTTTGGATCCAACCTCCCACGACGGCAAAGGCGTCCGGAGCCGGCCCGACGACCCCCCGCTGGACGCGCCCAGTCGTCGAAAACGACGCAAGAGAAGTCGATTGGGTGTCTGCGTGGCGGGCGGGAGTGCAGTCACACCGGCCCGGCGGCCAGCGGCGAACGGTCCGCCGCACGGTCGAAAGACAGCATCCCTGCCTCCATGTCTATCAACAGTGCTGAATGGACTGGTGCCGGGTCCATCCATGTCTCTCCCACTGTTATTCGCCGAGTAAATACCCGCCCCGGACGTCACTGATTGACTGGCCAGTCAGAGCAGAGTAGTCGCGTACGGTCCCCTTTCCTCTCTCTCCCTCTCCCTCCCCGTCGTCACGCCGGCAAGGGTTGCGGTTGGCAGCGGCGCGGCACCCACCGACCGGCTTACCGTGCGTCGCGGATCAAAACAAAAGGGCTGCGTGGCGGCGCCGGCAGCGGCAGCGGCGGCGGCGGCGGCGGCGGCGGCGGCGGGGCGGATTTCAGTTCAGTGGGACGGGGGTAGTGACTGGGGTAGGCCGCTGCGAGGGGTCAGTGACCGCCAGCAGCCGTGGCCCTGACGGGGGCTGCCTGCGCCGCCCGCACGCACGGTAGGGGCGGCGTGCTGGGGTGCCGGAGCGCCGGTTAGACCCCGGACCGGATGGAGCCATGCGCCGGCGGCAGGGCCGCGGGCACTGGCAGCCGAACGACAGAAGTGAGTCAGCCAGTGTTCATAGAGGAGACCCAGTAGCCCGTCAACAGCCAACGGTACTATGGATGACATCATTAGCAATTTTACCAACCGATTTGTTCACGGTTAGGATTACACTAACTCGTAGAAAAAAATAAACAGACGATATGAAGGCTGCAGGATGCAAAACCAGACGTGCCTCCGGAGGGCATGTGCTAATTGGACGTGCCCTTTGAATTTGACGGGAAAAGCAACAAAATGGAAAATGTTTCATAACTTAAAGTTATGCTTTTGTTTGCCTTTATTCCTGTCACTTAAATTTTGAATCTGCATATTCACGACAACTTCTTAGAAGTGAAAATATCATATGATCTTAACTTTCGTTAGATGACACCTCTTACTGATAATGGCGTACTTTTCACCTATTTAGCTCCTAATTAATCATCCCAAATATCCGTTACACTCCCATCCATGTCCCTTTTCAACAAATCTGCTAAGTAGACAATCATGTCTAGACTAGCTCATTTACATACGAACGGCCTTCTCCCCTTCAGCCGCACCAAACGCTCGAAAGGCAGTCGCGAGTACCCCAGCCAGCCAGTCGTTCGGTGAGGGGCTAGACGGGAGGTGCCGAGCCAGACAGTCGGCAGGGACGGGCCAGACAGACGCGCGGCGCGAGCCAGACAGTCGGCTGTCGCGGCGCGCGGCGGCGCACGGTGGCACACGCACCGGTCCGCCCGGCACAATACGACGCGCCGGCAGCGGCGGCGGCGGCGGCGCGGCGGTGGGGGCAGCCTGCCGACGGCCGGCCGCCGCGTCCGCCAGCGGCGAGTTTGGCGGTCCAGCCGGCCGTTTTTCCCCTCATTATTCGCGCAGCAGTATCGGCCAGAGGCGGCGCCCGATGATTTCCCCACAACCGGAATCTGACGCTCGCTCCCCTGTCGTCCTGGCCAAAGTCACTTTTTACCGACAGTAAAAAGGCGGCGACCGCGAGCCGGGGGCTACAGCGGCCCGCCCGCCGGTCGGCTCGACGGCGCTGGAATCCAGCTCGGTACAGGAAAGGAGAGCACTCCACGCCGGAATGGCAGCCGCTCCGTCGGGATGGGTTCACCGACGTGACCTCGCCCGCATAGCTGACCTAAGCCGTAGCCATTGCCGTTCTCTTTCAAACTGGTGAAACGCAGAGGACAGCATCTAAAAGCCTCATTTTTAGGCAGAATAATGCACAATCACCACGTCATTTCAGATTTATGGTGACATTCGTCCAGCTATTACTATGCGATATACAGAAATCCTCCGTCCGCTTCGGCCCAGCTGCTGTCGTGCGGGACAGCCTAGCTTCAGGCGCACGCTACCGGCGACATCTAGGGATGAGTTAAGGCACCACAGATTCAAGGTTGTCCTTTTGAAACCGCTATTTTTTTCTAGCTTAGTTTCCTCGGTAGTGAGGACCCGAGAAAACCAATTGATAATTTATGAAATTGAATTATGCAAGCATCGACGAGTCACCGCGTTTGCTTCTGCACGACTATGTATGCCACATTCAATCATGCCTCTCTGCGGAGACTTACGTAACCGCAGAAGGGTAAAAAGCTCGACAGAGCAGTTAGAAAAGTGCAATGACCCTGAAGGACGGCGGAGGAGTCACCGGGAGAGCGCAGAGAGGGAGGGAGGAGGACTGAACCCCCGCGAGGCACGCAACAGAGCCGCGACACCGGTCATTTCTCAGCGGTAAAAGGGACGCCGCATGGGTGAAACACAGGGGAGGAGGCCAGCGGCACTGGTAAAAAGCAGCCATGATCCATCGGCTCCACACCGCACGCGGCCACAGCCACCGGCACAAAAAGCACATTACACGAAAATGTTTCACCGATTTCCTTCCATTCCCATGGTAAAGGTTCGAGAGACCAGCGTGCTGTGGTTAATGCGCTGGCATTTATCTTGTCACGGTCAGGCTAGTTAAAAAACACAGTCGGTTTCACAGAGCGTTCCGCATGTTCGTAGGATAATACTGCGGATGAGAATGAACAAGTTGCATTTGCTACAAGGCAATTCACCATTGTTGCATGATGGCATGGTGTGTTTCGAGTAACGGTCTGCCAAGACAAGTTAATGCTTCCTCGTTTGAGCGGGGCCATTGATATTTAGTATCCGACGGATATAACAGCTGATAGGACTGCGGGACCGAGAAGGGAGAAGACAGTGGAGACCACAAAGCCGTCATTGGACGACAAATCCAGCCAAGAGTCTCCCGAAATGAATCTGACAATTCTAGACGCCAGCCGAATAGGTACTTGAAAATAATGATAATGTGGAGGGGGTGCACGTTATAGGTATGTATCATTGTATCAGTTATGATTTCCTGCAGCCTTCAGGACCGTAGGGTACGGCGCCCTGAAACTTGCGTTCGCCCTCAGACCTCCCCCTACAGCTCACCAGACGGAGTGCGGGCATCTCCAGACTAGCGGATCGTCCCCTTCCACGGTAAAAACCCACCGCACCCTCCCAGATCAAAAACAAAACTGGCGAGACACGAGCCCTTTTTACCGGCGCCAATCGTCACACCGGCGAAAATCTCGGGAAATGCATAACACCCGTTGATACATTGTGTCACTAACTGTTGCCATTACTTTTTCCACACGTCACACGGCAAAAACATAAAAGGGGGAGCAAAAAGGGAACGGATGGTACAAAAAGGCACCCAAGGTAGGGAGTGGGACAGAGCGCAACATTTGGCGCAATGAGAACACCATTAATCATTGTTTTACTTCGCGTGTACACGCGCTAAGTCTGGCTCGAAAAAGTCCGCGACATGAGGCGCGTGCCGGTGCCCAAGTGACTCAAAGAACCCGCTCTAAGAAGCGTCCTGGCGCCGCGCACGGGCTCTAAATAGGCGCCGTCGGAGCTGGCTGGCTGTGCAGAGGTGAAGACTGATCGCCCCATCAGCTTAGCTGGCTCCATCATGATTCACCCGGTTTCAACAGCCCTGTGCTCTGCCGCGGCACGTGCTCAAAGAAACGGTGCCTGACTGAACGTGGGAGGTCCGCTCTGGCTGTTTGTTCGCTGCGGTCCGAGTCAGAGTCAACCCGGCTCGCACCAGAGTCCGTCTCTGCCTGCACCAGAGTTCACCCTATCCAACCGACTATCCATCTGACCTATACAGTTTTTCGTCAGAGCAAAGATCACCACGGGCTCGGACAGGGGATTCGATTGTCCGACGGAACTCACCTGGTCTGCCGGTCGGCGAGTACGGGTCGTAGCTGCTCGTGGACATGGGTGACACGGAGAACCCTCCGCCTCCAGGAGGGGCCGTCTGGGCGCCGGAGACGGGCAGCACTGCGAACGGCGTGCCCGTGTCCAGGCTGGTCTGACTGGGCGACGGCAGCCAGTCGTCATGCATCCGCCGCGGCAGCCCCGGCTCGGGCGAGCCGGCCGCCGGCTCCTGCTTGATGGCCGGCCGGCCGGCCACGGTGGCCAGCAGCCCCGGCGAGCCCAGGTAGCCAGGAGGAGAGCCGGCCAGCTTGAAGAGCGGGCTGGCCGCCAGCGGCGACTCGCCGCGTCGCATCTCCATGATAAGCGCCGTCACAGAGACGGTAGCCAGCGTGAGGCGGGCGGGGGCGGGGGCGGCTTAGCCAGCCCGCGCCAGCATCGCGCCGCGACCTCCTGCAGCCGGCGAGCGCCGCTCACACGCACTCTGGAACACACAGACAAACAGACAGGTCAGCACAGATCGGTGTGCACCCGGCAGGTCAACACGAGTCTCGACAACGACCACTTTCATCCATTGCCGGTAATGTCAAACAGGGAAGGATCGAACAGGATAGGGCCCAGCTACAAGCAAAGCCGGTAAGAAATAAGGCATGTGCATTCCAGACACAATCATTCGTGTCTTGATTCTCGCTATCGATTTTTGAGCAATCGATCGATATCCTATCTGGTATTACCGGCAGAGAGTAGCACCGGAGTAGTACCTCCATCGCCCGTCACGGTGTGATGGCGCCACCTGTCGGCTGCAGCCGCCGATACGCTGCAGGTCGTTCAAGGAAAGTGGCACGTGGCCGCTAGCCGAGCGCGGAGAAGTACAGCAAAAGGGTGGGATTTGATATTGCGGCCACGTAATTCGAGAGGAGGACTAGCGTACAGCTTCGGTAATTAGTGCATATGGACGCACGTCCGCACGGTAGGGACAACAAGGGCGCCAACAGGACGGTCAGGCGGTACCCATCGAGCTCCCAGCTCCACAGGGAACAGAGGGCGCTGACAGGGCGGCGGACGATGGTGATGGCCAGACTGCACAGATAATTACGCACAAAGACGCCGGGTACCGGGACTACCTCAAGGTAATCTGAACGGTTTTCTGTTATCGGCGAGCAGAAGAAAAAAGTGCTTGCTGGCGTTGGAACATCGTGTTACAGTGTGGTCAGAGAGGACTTCTGCGACCCAGGATGGGCACCAGGTTAAAGGGACTATCCCACCTTTAACCCGGCCGGGCCCAGGGGGTAATCCCAACCACCGCAGCCCGGGGGGGGGGCGTTTTTCGCCCCCCCCCCCTGTCTAACTCCGTAAATAAGGGAGCTACGGAAACAAAAGCGATACCAAACGAAAGGTCCTTACGAGACTATTCTAATGCACCTAAAATTTTTGACCTCAGGTCAATTTTCAAGGTCAGAGGTCAAGGTCAAAGGCCAAAACCGGTACATGTGTAGTGATCTCAAAGTAAGCCTTCTAGAGGACGGCAGGCTGCATCAAACCGGCAAAATTGGGTGTCAAACGAAAGAAGAGAATCTGAGGATTCTGAAAATGTGCTCCAAATTAAAGGTCAAGGTCAAGGTCACACTCAAAATTGACCTCAAACTTGGCCCTTTTTCGCACATCTTGCGTGCTAACTTCCAAGATGTTTTGAAATGTTTTGAGGCTTATCAGTTCCCTATTTGTGGTTCATCTTACGATACAAGGCTGCTCAAAGGTCAAGGTCACAGAAGAGTATCCCTGCTAGAGGCTATTTCACTGATTCAAGTTAGTAATAATAAATAAGACAATTTTGCCATCCGGAAGCTCTAAATGAAGGCTTAGAGGAAAATAGATGCCAGATTCGTGATTAGCGGGTACAAATCCATCATAAACGACCTTTCATGTGTCAAGGTCAACCAGAGGTCATTCGAGGTCACATGAGGTCAACATGAAACTTGACCTTTTCCGAACAAAATATATATCATTCGACGCGGCTTGACAAGGCGAATGCGATGGTACCACTGCCGTAGCTCAAGGACCATTTTTGTCGAAGTTATTTGCGAAAAACTAAAACCACATTTCGGGGTCGTTGACCTGACCTCTGACCTCAGGTCACCAAAACTATTTTTCTATTTTTCTCTAGGTCAAACGCTACACAGCCGTGCTCGTTATTTGTCTTTATCTCTAAAACTCTATTTTTAGCAGCTATTTGAAGTTTGCGTCTGTGACGCCGAAGTTTGCCGTGCAGGGGTCTAGAAAAATGGACCTTGTGACGTCATCAAGGAGGCTAGGTCCAAATTTTTTGCTTCAGAAGATGTCAAATTGATGGGAGAAAAGGTACTGAAAGTTTCGCCTTCCTATCCCTAAGCGTTTGGGAGTTATCGCAAATATTCGCCAGGGGGGGGGGCGAAAAACGCCCCCCCCCCCGGGCCCGCGAGGGTTAACATGGGGTTTGAGTTGAGATAGCCAAGTTTGCGGCGAGGTTCAGAAACCACTATCTATCTAGGTTGCAACCCCCGCGGCCTCTTGGTGTTGAAGAAATTCGTTCCCTTCATTTGAAAATGGGCCTTGTACAAGGCCCTACCTTCAACATGGAGCGACCGTTAGTGTGACGTCACCTCGTTTAGTCATTCTGATTTAAATGGGTTTGTTCGTTGAAAAATCGCTTAAAACTTGGTCTGAACTTTGTTGTGGTGCCTACAGAGTAAAAAGAATCAGCTTTATGACAGTAATGTGGCCTGGGGAAGGAGGTAATTTTGGGCTGTGACGTCACATATTTGAAAGTTTGTGTTTGGAATATGGGAAGCCTAAGATGTTTAATGAAAAATAAATGCCAGAACCGTGTTCCTGGTCATCCAATCTATAAAGTCGGGCACAATTTAACTAGTTTTAACAACATTTTAGAAGGTGGGATGGTCCCTTTAACCCGCGACCTGGTGGGGGGGGGCTATTTTTTGCCCCCCCCCCCTCCAGACTTTTCGATATATCTCCAGAACCGCTGCGCCGATCGTCACCAAACTTTCAGTACCCTCCCGGACATCAATTTTACACATTGTGACCAAAAATTTTTCCAAAGGCTATGATAGGTTGGCCGGAAATGACGTCAGAGTGACGTCATGTTCTGCCGTTTTCGACCCAAAAAGGGTTTCGCGGGAAGAGCTGTCAGGCCTATAGCTTTGCAAATACAGAAAAATGATAAAGACATAAAAGCTGTAGAATTGACAGAACTACAAAACTGCTATCTCGGATTTTTGAAATTTTTGGATTTTGATCCCAAAAATCAAAAAATAGATTTTTTGGATATAATAGTCAAAAAATCCAAAAAGTTTTTTGAATTTCGCAAAAACCGGAATATATGTGATAGTCCTTACCGCTTTCCATCCACATACCAAATTTGAGATTGATACCTCTTTTTTTGGCGAAGTTATAGCGAAAAAACTGTTCAAAATTGATGACGTCAAATTTTCAAACTTAATTTTTAGCAATTCTAGACCCCGTAGCGCAAAACAAAGACCACCATTAGACTCCCCGTGACGAGCTGCATCGAATAGATACCCATTTTATGCAAAACTATCAACTTTAAAATTTGACCTTTTTTGGCCTGACCTTGACCTGACCTTGACCTGACCTTCACCAGAAAGTGACCTAAGCCGTACCTGATAGTCTTATAACCAACACCATTGAGATGGAAATGAAAAATTGGCCATAAAACATGCATCACACAACCTTAGTAAAGTTGGGTTCATGTGACCTGCCCTGTGACCCTTGGTGACCTGACCTGTGACCTGACCTGGTATTGTCAGTGTGGTGTCGCGCCACCTCTGCGCGGTGTTAATAACCGGGAGTTTGTGCGGACGCCGTCGGGGGCGCGCCAATCGCGGGTTGGCGCTGTGACGTCACGTCAGTCGCGCACCGGCGCCCGGCGAGGGGGGACGTATCGCCTGTTACGCGTGCACTGAGCCGAGAACGAGGAATACATCTCGTACCGTTCCGACTGTCTGTGCGCGGGGACTGAGATCACGACAGAACACCTTGGCGACGAGTCGAACGGTTTTAAGCGCGGCGGTGCGGTGCGGCGGCCGGCGGGGCGCGGTAGTGTCGCGGACTCGGACGTGCCAGTGGCGTGTGGCGGAGTGCCGTGGACGGTCTGGGGACGTGCGGGACTCGTGACGGTTCGTGCGGTGCGGGTGGCAGTTTGCCGGAGACCCGTGGCCTGCGGCGGGTTGAGCCGTGGTGCGACCGAGACCCGGGTTGTGACGTCACTGACGGACCGACGCCATTTTTGGCGGAAGCAGCCAGCGCCGCGTGGCGGAGCGGCAGTGAACCTCTGGCGCCAGCTGACTGCGCTCGTCAGCTGTTGGAGAGGGGGAGAGCCGTACAAGCCTCGTCAGCTGTTGGAGAGGGGGAGAGCCGTACGAGCCGTGCGGTCGGTCGGATAAACAATCATGGCGGCGCCCATGCTCCCGGGCGTGGACCGGTTCGTGATGGGCGGTGACTTTGACCGGTGGCTCACGAGTGTGGACCTCTACCTGGATGCTTTGGATGTGACCAGCGAGGCGCGGAAGCGAGCCATGTTGTTGCATCTGATCGGTCCGGATCTGCAACAGGTGTTTGGCACGCTGCCAGAGCCGGTCGGGGTGGAGGGGGCGTATGAGATCAGCAAGGCCAAGCTGAGGGCCTACCTCACCCCTGCCCGCAACACCATCGCGGAAAAACTGGCCTTCAGCACTATCCGGATGGAGGCTGGTGAGAAATTCGAGGCCTACCTGGCACGGCTGCGGGTGGCTGCGAACCGGTGCGGCTTCACTGGCCAGAGTGTGGACCAGGAGGTCCGGAATCAATGCCTGGCCGGCACCAAGGGTAAGCTACAGGAGCGGCTGCTGCAGCGGGCTGCTGAGCGTGGCGACCAGCTCACTCTGCAGGATGTGGTGGCTGCTGCTACTGCCATGGAGCGGACGGAGGCCCTCATTGAGCAGATGCGGGGCCCCAGCTCAGCGGCTGAACCGGGACAGCTGGTGGCTGGGGCAGCCGGCCCAGCGGCTGAGCCTGTTCAGCTGGTGGCCGAGCGTCAGCTGACCTGCTACCGCTGTGGCCAGCCGGGTCACAGGAGAGCGGAGTGCCAGCACCAGCAACAGCAGCAGAGGACACCGACAAAGTGGCAGGGGCGTGGTCCGGTTTGCTACAAGTGCCGGCAGCCCGGGCACCTCAAGAAGAACTGCAAGAGTAAGGTAGTTCCTGTCCCAGTGCAGGAAGTGTCCCAGCCCGAGACAGAGCTGTGGTGTGTGCACACTGTGCAGCAGGGTCAGGGGTCAGAGGCCAGTCACATGGCTCCACTGAAGATGACCCTACAGGTCAACGGCATGGACATGGAGTTTGTGGTGGACACGGGAAGCCCAGTGACCATCATAGGATCGGACAGCAGTGTTCCAGGTCTGTGCTTACAGAGATCGGACTTGGTGCTGTCATCGTTCACTGGACATGCCATCCCTGTCAAGGGTGAGGCAGTAGTGAAGGTTCAGCGTGGCACAAAACAGAAGAACCTGCGTCTGGTGGTGGTCGACTTCCCCCAGCCAGTGAACCTGTTGGGCAGGGACTGGTTCGCGGCCCTGGGACTCGGCGCGCGCGGCGAGGTGCAGGTGACGGGCGGCCGAACGCTGGACGAGGTGCGTCCGACCCGGACTGCACTCAGGCGCGGGCTGATTTCTGAGGAGCGGCGGTCGGAGCAGCTGTGTTCTGAGCTCAATGAACGTCAGCGACAGCGGGAGGAGACGCGCTCCCGGGAACAGGCGCTCGGCGCCAGGCTGACTGAGCGGCAGCGGGAGCTCGACCGGCTCACCGCCGAGCTAGCGGCGTCAGTAGCCGAGCTGCGAGACAGGATCGGCCGGCTGGAACTGCAGGAGGGCCGGCTGCGCGAGCAGGAGGACCGGCTGCGCGAGCAGGACGCTCGGCTGGGCACGCTGACGGAGCACCTGCGGAGCCGCTGCGAGCAGCTGCACAGCGCGCAGGCGCAGCTGGAGGCGGCCCGACAGCAGGCGCGCCAGCAGACCGCCGAGACCGAGCGGCTAACGGAGCGACTACAGACTCTGCAGGCCGAGGCGTCTGCTGACGGAGTGTCGGAGCGAGCTGGAGGAGCAGTCGCAACTGATACAGGCGGCGCTGGAGAGGAGCGCCCCGCTCGAGTCCGACTACCGCCGCCGGGCGGAGGCCCTGCAGTTGGTGATGGCCGAGCGCCTCCCAGCGGCGCCTCACCGGAGGCAGGAGTGGGCAGCGGCGGCGGCGGCGGCCACGGAGCCGCCAGGCGGGCCGGTCTGGCTCGTGACGCCCATCGACGTGGGTGGACGGACGGCGGCGGCGCTGACAGCAGCAATGTCGGTGGCGGCGACCAAACAGCGCGCGCGGCTGTCAGCCGTGACGGCACGGACTGTGCGACCGGCGGCGGACCAGCCGCCGGCGGTGACAGTGACGACAGCGGCGGGTCGAGTTCCGCGGCCGGCGACGGACCAGCGGCCGCGGCCAGCAGCAGGGCCGACGCCGGGGAAACGCGTGCGGCACGTGGCGGCGGCTCGAACGGAGCGACCGGCGCCTCCAGTGGCGGCGCCGGCGGTGCCGGTGACCGCAGCGGAGCCGATGGTCGTGCTGGTGACCGCGGCGGAGCCGATGGTCGTGCTGGTGACCGCAGCGGAGCCGATGGTCGTGACGGTGACAACAGCGGACGTGAGGGTCACACCGGTGACCTCGGGGGCGAGGGTCGTGCCGGTGACCTCGGCGGTGTCTGCCGCACTGGTGACCTCGGTGGCGACGGCCGTACTAGTGGCGGTGGTGGCGGCGATCTTGTCGGTTACGGCGCGGACTCAGCGACCGGCGGCGGGGCAGCTGCCGGCGGCGACAGTGGCGGTTCGAGCTCACCGGTCGGCGACGGAGCAGCTACCACCGGTTTGAGCTCGGCGGCCGGTGTCGGAGCGGCCAGGAGCAGCAGCCCGAGCTAGGGAATCGCTGTATGGTCAGTTAAATATGTGTGGACGCGAGCTATATTGCGTAGATCCGCGTTGGTTTGTGCTTTTCATCTTACTACCTGTTTCTCCTTTGTAAGTGGGGAAGTTTGTTCATTAGTAAGGGGGGCCGGGTGTGGTGTCGCGCCACCTCTGCGCGGTGTTAATAACCGGGAGTTTGTGCGGACGCCGTCGGGGGCGCGCCAATCGCGGGTTGGCGCTGTGACGTCACGTCAGTCGCGCACCGGCGCCCGGCGAGGGGGGACGTATCGCCTGTTACGCGTGCACTGAGCCGAGAACGAGGAATACATCTCGTACCGTTCCGACTGTCTGTGCGCGGGGACTGAGATCACGACAGAACAGTCAGTGACCTCTTATAGCAACATATCTACTAGGCAACTGACGCCCTATCGCTAATTCTCGACAAAATGCGTTTTCCTTGGTGTTAGAGCGCATTCCCTAGAAGACCCGTGAACGGTGAAACATTTCATCTTTGACCTGACCTGTGACGTCATCGGTGACACCGAGGTCAATAAAATTTGGTTTCCCTCAACAAATTTGATAGGCCTTTCGAATGCCGTTTGAATTTTGCGGATCCGTCCAGTAGTTTCGGAGATACGAGGGGGGGGGCAAAAAATAGCCCCCCCCCACCAGGTCGCGTTATAAACAGACCCCACCAGGGCGCGGGTTAACCTAGTGGAGGAGTTCCACACCTTGCCCCGTTCAGTGCCTCCGGTCAGGGTCTGATGACCCACGTGGCAACGCGGTCCCCGCTAAGCCTTCATCCTCGAGACATATGTAGCCTATGCCCCTGCCACTGTCGCTCAACGGAACATGAGATCATCAAAATTGTTAACAGAAAGCAAAAACATCGCCGTATTCTTAGAAGAA
Source organism: Amphibalanus amphitrite (assembly GCF_019059575.1). NCBI lineage: Eukaryota > Metazoa > Arthropoda > Thecostraca > Balanomorpha > Balanidae > Amphibalanus > Amphibalanus amphitrite. Next base: position 62,766 of record NW_024882919.1, read on the forward strand.
TTTTGCGGTTTGAGACGCTGAGAACGGATCCCTCGGAAGAATCAACGACCGCTGACATTTAAATGCAATCGGTCATCGATGTCATGAAGGTTTCGTGACTCAAAAACATCTCGACTTTATTTTTACCTCTCTAACTGACGACGATGAATCAGCGCTACCGGTAGACAAGCCCAATGCCCTGAGGTCAAAATACAGCGTTTCCAGAAGCGAGCCCTTACCCTAATTGCAGGTGATGTGTTGGATTCGGTTGGAATTTCCAGCGTTTGCCCACTGTTCGTGGACCGGACACAGCCACTGGACCGAGCAGTGACGTCACCGGTGACCGATGACGTCACGTTGACCGCGCTATGACTCACTCAGTAAATACGGTAGCGGTTCGGCGGTCGGTCAGCCGTGCCGCCAGAAACCCATCGGCACTACGTGGAAACGAATCCGCTGTTAGACCACTGCCACTAACTTGAACTATGACGGCTAGCAAAATAAATAAAGACAAAGACGCATTAGGACTGCTCAACAGTCCCGACCAGTTGTAATGATGATGTGGATTCTGTAGCCTGCCCCGTTCACGCATGGGAAGAAAAGTACGACAGTTCGCCCCAGCCAGAGCCCATGTCATGTAATGTCACTGTCGGATCTCTGGGGCGTTAACAGTCGAGCAGCAGCTCGGTAAAAAACCAGGCCACGGGGCGGACACATCTCTGCGTTTACTGGGTCAAACGGTTCGTCTCACCCCGGCCGTGGCGGGCGAAACCGAGCGTTCGCTCCGCTGTGGTCTGCAGCGACACTGTAACCGGGGGCCGAGGTGCAGCAAACACTACGGTTATTCTCACACGCCGTATTTACAAAACGCTTCACGCTGCACTACCGTACGATGCCAAGCTCGTGGTGAGTTTGCACACGGCACGCCGAGGCGAGTAGCAACAGATCGAAGCATGACGCCGAGGGGCCTCACCCGGCCTGGCCTCACCACTCACCAGCCGGAGCAGAGCGGCTGCCAACAGCGACAGTGACCGAGTTTCACGGTCAGAGAGGCCGGCGGGGAGGGTCGGCCACTGCAGGTCAGACGTTGCTAGGGGAGGTCAAGGTCTGAGCGGGGAAACACAGGGGCGCGGGCTTCTCTTAGGAAACCCTGACGATGCTGGTCCACCTGAGACGCTCTCCGACCAGCGTGCCAGGTCAGCAGCGCCGCCCAGGTTTGGTATCACTGACTGGCGTCGGTATCAGAGCAGCCGGCGGGGTGTCTGACCGGCTCCGGCGGATGTGGCGCCGAGCCGGTCGGCAGCGCCCACTCGCCGGTCAGTTGCATCAGCAACAGCACCCGTCAGCAGCCAGGTCGGACAGCACAGCACGCCCTGGCGCGAGACGCTGAGGCAGCGCTGGGCGGACCTCGGGGCTGATAGAGGCATCCGTCCGCGCGGCCCCGCCGGCAGCTCCGGTGAGATCAGGGCCGGTCTGTCCGACGGCCGGCTGATAGCACACGGCGCCGCTGCTGCCCGGGACCTGCTGCTGTTGGCGAGCTGGGGCCAGCTGCACACGGCGCCTAGCTGCTGCCCGTGACCTGCTGCTGTCGGCGAGCTGGGGCCAGCTGCTGGAGCACTGAGAACGCAGCGACGGGGAGCGCGACGGACTTTTGCTAGGGAACAGTGACGGGAAAACGTGCCATCACCACGGATAGCGGAGGGAGCTCAGAGTGTCGGTGGCAGCGTGCGACTTCCATCGGAGAAGGGACGCCAAGTAACTACCTATCCTCTATTGCTGCCGGAAAGGTGTCTGAGTCAGATCGCACCACCAAATTAGCCGGTCGATATAAGCGTACTCCACATGGGAACAGACTTGTCCTGAGAAAGCCGGTCGCTCTCAGCCCGATTAGACGGAGTGGCGAGTGAAAGGACCGGTACCGGTGACGAGTTTGTCGAGTCACTGTTCATCGGCTGGGGCCACCGAGTCGGAGACAGGTGATGGGAGACAGTCGCTCAGTTATGAACTCACCCGAGGACAGAAGGTCGGAGCAAGAGCCAGGACTGCATGCTCTTATCCTGATAAGGCACGTTAGACAACCCACTGTGGCTAAGTACTTGTTCAGAGAACATGATCTTATATAATTCTGAGGCATTAGTTCGTGGATCAGCTACCACGTGCATTTTTTGCAACATTAATTTTGGAGAACATCGGATGACTGAAACATTTTGTTATTTAGCAATAAATCTCCGAAAAACATCACTGAAGTATTCAGACTACTGCCGTGAGACAGCAGATGGCAGATAGCAGCAGCCAGCAGCCAACTAAGAAAAGATCATTGCATTGCAGTAATAGGTTAAATATTTCTGATAAGCAACGGTCGCCACCGCAAAAAGTCCCCAGCGGTGACTCGTTCTGGCCTGGGAAGCTCATAAACGGATTACACGGCGGCGAGTGTATCAAGACCCCGGCAGCTCAGACGGACCGACCGGGCCGGTCGGCCGGCCGGTCGGCGGCGTGCCATGTGTCTGACCGCAGCACCCGACCGCTCGGCCTACCTCTCAGCGGTCTCACCGGCGACCACCGCGGTCAGAGAGGGGGTATGGACCGGTTCAGTGTGTCCCCTACAGAGGTCACGGGCAGGCCGCGGCGCTGGGAAAGCTCGGTCGAAGCTCTCCCATGCAGAGCGGAACAGCTGGCTGATTGCATCCGGTGCCAGTCAGCGCCGGCGCAGCGCGGCGTCCGCTCAAGGATCCCGCTGCCGCCGCCGCCGCCGCTGCCGCCGCCGCCGCCGGAGGCCCTGGCGTGAGGGTCTGCCGTCGAGGAGGCAGCGGCCACGCCCCGGCGAATGAAGCACCGTGACTCACCGTCCCTCCGGCGGGCCCAGAGCTGTACCAGACCGTGGCACTTGCCGAATCACGGCCACAAACGACGCGGTTTGAGGCGATTTCAATGTCAAACGAACCGAGACGAATGGTTTGGAATACAGGATAAAAATCTTGGGCTGTTCGGAATGACTTGTTGGTTCAAAGACAAGGTTATAGTCCGAGGACCAGAGCGGCAATAGTCGGCCTCCCCATTTTGCTTGCTCGCCTTTACCGATCACCTAAATAACTTACACTGGTCAAATTACGACTTGTCCAGGTCTCGCGAGTCATAACAGATCACGAAGGCGTCCTTGCCCTCCGCTCCAGTTCATCAGATGGGCCGGACCGTGTTATTCCAAGTGATCACTTAGGCTCCAGAGCGTGCTGACTCCAGCGTTCATCGATGAGGCGGGAATGAGATATCGGACACTTGAATGCTCCACAACACCACTCAGCACGGAGGCTCTGACCCTGCCGCGTGGCGGCGTTCCCCTCAGCCTGACCCCACCCGAGCCCACCGAGGTCAGAACCGGGCCCGTCCCGCGGCGTCAGCAGTGCCCTTCACCCCGAGGGCTCCGGGACAGCTAGGAACCCCGACCAGGTGAGAGCTACCACTGGAGCAGAGGTCAGCGCGGATCAGTGCCGGCCGGCTGGGGAGACACGCAACACAGGGACATGGGGAAGTCCAACGTAGCCACGCATGGGAGAAAAAACGTGCATGGCATTCTAACGCCCGGCGCCAGTGCAAGCTTTTCCCAGTGGATGCTTAACTTATGCAACATTTGGCTATTTATTTCTTCATATGCCAATTCAAAAAGATCGTGAACAGGTCATATATGTTGTAATGAATGTCAGGCGAGGGGTCCACATCCACCTAACCAGCATGGACGCTCCCGACATTCTTCACGACCGCCAGCGCAGTCCACCGTCCGCCTCAGCTAGCTACCTGTGCGCCGTCGCAGTCACCTGCCGCATGAATCACCGCCGTCGGCCGACGCAGAATTCGGCCGTCCAATCGGTCAGGCCGACCATCAGCGACCCGCAACCCGCCGGTCACGACTTCGGGGCCGATATAATCAGCTTCCCTTCCACCGCGCGATCGGTAATCTCACGTCCGACTGTCCAGCGCCACGCCGCGCCGGTCGCATCCCGGCGTGGCGAGCCCCTATGTCTGGCCGGACACAGTCCAGCGGCCGGGCGCCCGCCCCCATGTCCCCGCTGAGACCGGGGGCCTCTGTCGGTACAGATAGCCGCACAGGCAGGTGGTAATTATACAGGCCACGGCGCCGACAAAGGGAGCTCCTCCGACCGGCAACAGATGGCTCTGCCGGTCCGGCGGCCAATTAGAGGGTCTGGTGCGTGCCGGGGGACGGCGGAGCGGCGGAGGGCCGGCCAGAGACGCTCCCCCTCTCCTCTCCCCAGCGGCGGCCGGACGGTGATAAAGTACCGTCCAATGACCAGCGCCGGCCGCCGCGGCGATGGCTCGCCAGGAATGGTGTCACCCACCCAGTTTAAAGGGCGATGGCGATCTTTAAAACGACTGCCACGCTGCTGTAAGGCAAGTTTATTGCGGCCAATTTTCCGGTCATGTTAACAGCTTGTGAGGACCAACATATGGAGTTTGAAAAAGGAGTTATTGTGAAACTGGTCGAGAATAGATCTAAAGCGGCAGTAAAGCTGTTGGCCTCAATACGGGCGACGCAAGATGGCCAACGCTTCTACAAATCAACTAGTGATGTCAATTACGGAAAATCGGAATACCGATACCAAACCAAATACCAACCAAAACCACGGGAAAATACCGAAACCAAACCAACTTGGCAAATGAGAGAAATACCAACTTTTTACCGATTTCTTAGCCTCTTATACATTAGTGAGGGTTTATGATACCAACAAAATACCAAACACATTACGATTGAAATACCGAATACCAAGTTGGTATCGGTTTGGTATCGGTAGGTATACCAAAAAGTTGGTATCCGATTGACATCTCTAAAATCAACTACACTCAGCGCCCAGTGCCTGCAGAAAAAATAGCCTCAGTGGATCATCTCCCAGACATCTGCACTTTCTTAGATTTGCTTGTATCTTCTATGCATACCTACGAGGACCATATGTTCCCTACCGCACAGATGCCCACCCACTCTCCATTTACGGTCAGCCACATTACCCGACAATATCCCTGCGTTTGTAGGTTGACTGCATAGTGTATGTAGGCTCGTCCCGAAGCATCTGCTCTCGGCCTGACCCCTGCTGTGAGTAGATCTGTGCAGCGTACAACAGCGCTGTCGTCGACCGTCACTAACCAGCCACCACCGCCGCGCGGCCTCTGACGTCACGATCTAGGTCACAGCGGCGGGTCGCTTTCTACCAGGGCCGGCCGGCCGGCCGCGCCGCCCGCCGCCAGCCAGGCTGGTCGGTCGGCCGGCCCGCCGGACGGACGACGTTTCACTTTCCGGGAATCACACGGGCGCCACGCACCGGCGCGCCGCCGCCGGCAAAAGTGAGCCACTGAGCGAGCGTGTGTGTGAGCGAGTGAGTGACTCACTGGCTGGGGAATAGAGTAAGCGTGGCAGCGGATTCGGCAGATTGAGACAGTTTCTGGGTCAGAGGAGTATAGCTAACAGCCTAACAGACATCACCCAAAGCGCAGTGTTCAGACGTCACAACTCCAGGGTGCATACAAACAGGCGCCATGGCACGAACTGTGGACTGTGCTTCTAATCTAACCAATTCTGACTTCAGCCGATCAATGGGAATGCTGATCTATCAGCAGCAAGCGGATATCAAACATATCATCAAGCACACAAACCACCACTCTAAAAAAAAAACGAGTTAACAACCGCCATCCCCTCTGCCATGTCACCCTCTCTCTGCCTGTCACTGCCATGTCGCTGCTGGTCAAACTAGGCCAGCTGGGCCCAGTTTCACCAAGTGGGGTAACTTCGGCATGGGGTAGATTTCCATTCTGCCCCATGGGGTAAAATCCAGTTTCACCAGCTCAAACTACCCCCATGGGGTAGTTTCGGCGTCTCTTGTGAATGTTTGCTAAGCAAGCAGCATCAGCAGAACAACGGAACGTTTTGATTGGTCGAGAATTTCATTTCACGACGGCGTGAAATGAAGAACACATTTGATTTGGCTTCTTGTATTTGTCTACCAATCACCTTGGTAACGATGGCACAATGGCACCTCAGTTTCCAAGATTCACAACTTTATTGAGAAAGGAAGGCAATGCACAACCGCGAATCTTGATGGATAGGTTACAGAACAATGGCATGTTTTATTATCGAATAGTATCGAATGTTTTAAAATTAATTAGTGTTTTAGTAAATTTGATGTTTATATTAGATGTTTAAATTAGATGTTTTAGATTAGATTAGATGCTTAGTGTTTTATAATTAGAATGTTTTAGTAAATTAGTGCATGTTTTACTAGTATCGATTACACCTTGCTTGGTATTTTTGACGACTTTTAACTACGAATCTTTTGCACCAGATGCTTTTATTTCTAATGTGCATTACAAAATACATACAGTACCTACAGATCCACCGCACGGCACATTTAACGTAACTTGATTGAGATATGCACAACAGCGACAAAAATAAAAAAATAAATAGATATGGAAAGTATCGAATCCACTTGGCCTGGTATTTTTAACAACTGCTTATTACGAATTACTTGCACCATATGCTTTTTATTTCTAATGAGAATTACCTAGGTATGCACGACATTCTCTTGCTGATTTAGGTACGGCATTTTGATTTTGATTTCAGTTGTTAGCGTCTTGACATTTGCTGGATATTTGCACATTGACCGTAAGGCATATAGATACCTCGAATGATAATTTGAATAGATCACACAAGTTGAAGTACTATGATCATTTCAACAAGATACATCGTCAGCATGTAACCACCGTGAAGAATGTGCATTTTTATTGTTTATATTTCAAGGCTTCCTCATCCGGTATTCAAGGTCACTGTTGAAGGAAAACCTTTAATAGTTAAAAAAGTAAAAATCCTGGCATTCAGCTATGGGCGACATCTATAATGCTTCTTTTGGGTGTTGCAATGCAGATCACAAGCATAGGTGGTGCAGGCTACATGCAGTAAAATATTTGGATGAAACTTCAAGTACCTATGCTATGAATAATGCATACTCAAACATGACAGGTGATTGGACTTCAATAAAATATGTCCTTATTACTATTTTACTGTCAATTCTTGCTCACAATTCGTATCATATTCACAGATTACCCCACGAATGTCAGCCGTAATTTTGGTCGGATATTTGGGGTAGAATTGCCGGCAAACAGCTGATTGATAGGCTTGTTCAGATGCTCACGGACCGTGAGCATCTGTTTGCATGGCAAATTTGGGGTAAAATAAGAACTGCCCCATGGGGTAGTTTGGAAGTGGCCAATCAGAACCTACCCCATTTGGTGAAACTGGTTTGGGGTAGTTTCGCCGAAACTACCCCAAACAGAGCTTGGTGAAACTGGGCCCTGGAGGCGCTCGACGCGGGCTCACTCACCCCTGGCCCGTTAATATTCGATTCAGCGCCGAGTAAGGCTCGTATCCATGCGGCGATCATCTCGGCACACATACACTGCCATCCATCAGCCCGCGGTGCCGCTCCGCCCCAGGACGACCAACAGGTTTCCGCTGGCAAAGGCAGCAGCCATGAACCGCCTTGAACCTTGGAGTGTTGCGACAGAGGTGTACGGACCCGCGGAGGTCGGCGGACAATGCTATTTGGGACGGCGACGGCGGAGGGGGATGGCTGCCTGTGTTCTACACGAAACAATGCCACCCACTGTGTCGAGACGGAGTCCGGTACTGGTAGCTGGTTAGGACTGGTATAGGGTTAACTCAGTATGCCCGCGACACCGGAGAGGTAGTAAAGGAACACTGGGGGGTCAACATGCGTCGGCACTCGGCACAGCCTATACTGACCGACGGTGTCGGCGGTCTCAACTGATTGACGCCTCCGGTTGGAACGTGGAAAGCCAGACAGCCCCATCCCCCGACACTTTCCGACAGGTGCAGACAGCCCGGAACTAAGCTGAGGGCACGGTCGTTACCGCTGAGCAGGTGTGTACAAACTGCGACCGAGCCGACACCACGTCACAGCAGACCGTGACCTGAGTGTCGGCGAGGCCGGACACTGTGGCGGGGAGAGAGAATGGGACAGATGTCACGGCGTTCAGACACACACGCGTCCGGTGCGACATTCGACAATGTGACGCAGAGATACCGGGCGGTGTCACTGGATCAGAGATTCACCAGCATTCAGCATCACAGGCCATGCGTACGAGGAGTCAAGAGAGGCAGGTCTAGTGAACGTACCCACGTCAGTCTGACGGTGATTCGGGCCGCATGTCTGCACTGAAAACAATTTAACCCAAGGCTGGCGAATAAACCGGTGTTTTACGGGTACCCCTATCCGCAACCATTTTTAACCACCCTCCCAGGAGTAGTGCTAGGTCCCATTGCGGTGTAGTCGTACTTGCTCTGAGCGGATATAACCGCTGTCAGCGAACAAGTCCGCTGAGAGCAGGGATGACTACACTGCAATGGGACCTTACTGTACTCCTGGGAGGGTGGTTAAAAATGGTTGCGGATAGGGGTACCCGCAAAACACTGGTTTACTCGCGGGCCTTGGGTTAAATTGTTTTCAGTGTGGTAACACTTCTAAACCTCGTTGGTGTCTGCCGCCCTGCGAGGTCGACCTGACAGCAGGTCAGGGCGGATCCAGGCTTGCGTTTTGGGGGGGGCCAACTCATGCAGGAGCCAAACCTAGGGTACCCCCAAATCCTGTTTTCTCATCGGATTTAGGCCACTTATTTTTCGTCACAGCCCTGACACTATGAATTTTAACTAAAAAGAAAAATATATAAATGGTAGCCCACCCGACCCATGCCTTTATATTACTTTGTAAACACTTACCATTGTTTTTATCGACCAGTTAAAGGGACCCTCCCACCTTAACATTAGATTTGAGCTGAGATAGCCAAAATGGGGTCCCTGGCTCACAATTACCGGTTTCGGCACGCACTCACAACATCGAGAAATGCCTTAAATCGGAAATATTGAATTTCAAAATTGCAGCATTTTGATTCAGAGGGGCTAATGCTTTTGGATACCCCTCTGAATGTGTGACGTCAGCGGAGATCTAATGATTTTTTAATATTTTACTAAAACGTTTGGTAGCATGCGGTGGTATAGGCTGCTTTGCGCGCAACAAATGCCGCACTTTCAAATAAAGTCGCTAGGAACAGCAGCGGATATCCCAAAAAGTAAACAAAAATAAAAGTATAATCTCTTGAAAACCGGTGATATTTTTCGATAAAATTTGGTAGATATTCGTTTTCGCCCTTTCTGAACCTAGCGACATCACTTTCATGCCAATTCATTAACTTTTTTGAAGGTGGGAGGGTCTCTTTAACCCGCTTCGAGTCAGTGCTTGGGTCCCTTTGCGGGCCGGGAGGTGGTAAAACAGCCCTGTCTAACTCGGCTCCTGGGCCACGCCCTGATTGAACTATGTTTCATTATCGTTTGGGGAGGGGGAAAACGGGCCACTTTAGGCCTCTGGGAAGGGGGCATGGCCCTAAATGCCCCCTCCCTGGATCCGCCAGTGTAAGAAGAGACCATTGGAGCTGCAGTTGGGTACCTCAGACATCAGGGTACGCCCTCAGATGTATGTATAGGACTCGCATGGAGACCTCTTATGCTATAGTGTACTGAAAGGACCCAGAGGAGCCTGTCTATATGGGCTCCCGGAGATAGACGTGGGCCCTCAGGAGCCCGCCAGAGCCCCAATGAGGGATAAGTGAGGGATACCAAGTGCCTGCAATTGCATATTGCATAAGCCATAACGCCTTTACAAATCAATATATTATGCATCAGTGGCAGATCCAAGGGGGCCACATGGGTCATGACCCCCTTGGTGCCCGGGGGCACCACAGGCCTGTCAGGGGCACCACCGGCCTAGTAGGGGCACCACCAGCCCGCCAGGGGCACCACAGGCCTAGCAAGGGCACCACGGGCCTGTGAGGGGCCCCACAGGCTTGTCAGGGGCACCCCAGGTCTGTCAGGGACACCAGAGACCTGCCAAGGGCGCCGCCGGCCTCGCAGGGGCACCATGGGCCTGTCAGGGACACCAGAGGCCTAGCAGGGGTACCACAGGCCTTACAGCGGCACCACCGGCCTTGCAGGGGCACCTTGGGCCTGTCAGGGGCACCACAGTCCTGTCAAGGCCCAGGGGCACCAGCGGCCTAGCAGGGGCACCACAGGCCTGCCAGGGGCACCACCGGTCTAGCAGGGGCACCATGGGCCTGTCAGGGGCCCCACCGGCCTCGCAGGGGGCACCACCGCGCCGGCCTCGCAGGCATCACGGCATCACGCAGGGGCACCTTGGGCCTGTCGGGGGCATCACGGGCCTGTTGGGGGCACTTTAGGCTTGTCAGGGGCACCACAGTCCTGTCAGGTCCCAGGGGCATCAGCAGCCTAGCAGGGGCACCCTAGGCCCGCCAGAGGTACAGCCCACCGCTAAAGTAATGTAGGGTTTTACCAAACTCAACGGTTGCCCTTTGACTGGCGATTGTTTAATGCGAAGTGATTGAAAAGAAGATGTCAATAGCTAAAGTTGCAGCTGCAAGGGTGACGATACATATAAGCTACATTCAAAGTTTCATTGTAGTCTGGCTAATCGTTCCTAAGCTTCAGAAGCAGAACATACCCATGACTGAAACCCCACATTACTTCTGCTGTGGACTGTACCACAGGCCTGCCAGGGTCCAGGGGCACCACAGGCCTAGCAAGGGCACCACGGGCCTGTCAGGGGCACCTCAGGCTCCCGTGCCCCCCCCCCCCCTCCCCCCCCAGATCCGCCAGTGATGCCACACCACGCGAAACACCGCCAACTACCAGCTGCCGCGCCATAAACACGTGCCAACAACAGTCTTTTTTTAAGGTCGACTCCGCTCGCGCAACTTTTGACTGACCCTCACTGCTACTATATTGCTTCCTTATTATGCTGTGGAAAGCTTTACTTCACCAAGTGGCTAAAAACCTCCATCAAGGTATATTTTCTTAGCAATTTTTCTGGCGTTTTGGGGGGGCCAAACAGGCCACTTTAGGCCTTTGGGGGGGGGCCATGACCCCCGTGCCCCCCCCCCCCCTGGATCCGCCAGTGTCAGCAGGTCTTTACACTGCCTGTGTGCCGCTCTGCCACCGTGTACCGCGTGCCGGCCGAGCGGTGACCTTGGCTGGGGCCGGCGCAGACCGCGTGACCCGGCGGTCCCTGAGGCGCGCCCGAGGTCAGCCGGACCCGGCGCCCCGCGGCCGTGCCCCGTGCCCCGCTGACGCTGACGCGACAGGTGCGCCCCGAACCCGGCACGGGGCGCTGTTCGACGGCAATGCGGGCAGTCGAGGCTGACAGAGAGTCATGGGCGCGCCATTAATTCACACACAGCCCCTTAGTCACCTGTACGGCCTGGCTTCCCCCTCGAACCGGCCTTGTTTCACCCGCATTTTCCGGTCTGATTTCCAACGCTCCCTGTCGGCCTTTCCCGATGATCTATACCTCTGGTCTTTCCACATTATATTTCATTTCCACGGCCATCAATCGCTGCTTTCGTTAGCACACTGCGGTCTGTTTTCTCTTCCGTCATCACTCATATACTTTTCAGCATCTCGTGATTTATTGTCATCGGTTTCCGTGACAAGTATCCCAGTAAATACACCTCTCCGTAAAAGATCAATGTCCAGGACACCCATCATGTAATTTGTGCTCTCTCCCCAGTGCCCAGTATAAGTAACCCAGTGTTCAATACACTGCCACATCGTCCATACGTTCTCCCCTAGGTAAAAACCCCCTCGGTATCCGGCACGCCTAATGCGTCACCACTCCTGCCCCGCCCTGGAACGTTCCGCGCGGTCGCCGCTGTCCGGCGCAGCATCCTTGAACCGACAGGGGTGGCGGTGTGTGGCGCAGTGGCCTGACCTTCACGCCCACTGGGTCATTCACAGCCCCGCCGCCGCCGGCGCCCGAGGGCCGCTAACGAGCCCTCTCCGGCAAGACAATGCCTTCCATCGGCCGGCGACCGTATTGTCGCCCGGCTCGTGGCTTTTTGAGCGGCCCGCCGCCAGCTAAATGGCCAGATGACAATGGCAGCACGCGCGTGGCGAGAGGAGGCGACGCGACGGCCCGTCCACAGGCCAGATAGCGACGGCCAGGGTCGGCCCCGCAGCCACTGACGTCGTCGCCGGTACTCCCCGGTGTCTCGGGACATGGTAGGTATCGGGAGACGGTCGGCGATGGATAAGTCACGTGATAGGTCGGGTGGCGCACCGCCCACGAGGAACCGGCCGATCGTGTCCCCATGGGCCGGTGCACGCGGCGATTGAACACAGGACAGAACACAGGCCAGCGCAGCGGCGAAACGGAGTGTTGGATACGTGTTGCTTGAGCGGTGTGTGTCCATTGGATCCCGACCAGTTTGCACCGGTCCTGGGGCACGGCCAGTGCTGCAGTCCCAAAGTAGTTAGTTAGCTCTGATCCTAGAGACCTAGAGAGTCAGCGCTATACTGGTCCAGGCGACATCCATGCCAAGTTATGGAACACACTTAAAGAGGGCTGGGAAAGCTACACATGTGCAATGGATAACGGCATCGAGTTGAGAAGGCCGTGAATAAGCTGAGAGAGGCGGGCCGTGGTTAAGGATAAGACAGACGAGCCGTGGTTAAGCCGAGAAAGGCGAGTCGGGATAAGAACGAGTTGAGGCACACGGACGGACAGCGGACGGATAACTCAGAATACGAGTCGGGAGGAATATGACCGCCATAATCAGGACTGAGCCCTGACTGGGGTCGAAAGAGCCCACCGCTGAGGCAGCCCGGACGGGGCCGATACGGCGGAGCCGATTCAGAGTAACCCCATCCGAGCCTGGATAACCACGCCGAGCTGGGCCGATCGTTTTCCAGCCACACAGAGCAGTTTACAATACCACTGACACACTCTCCCGGCGTCTTCATCCTGTCTTTGTCGCGTCTCGGGCGGCTCGTTGTACCGTGACCTCCATCGCGGCGGCTGAGGTCAGGCCGAGCGGCAGCGGCCCCGCCAGTTGCAGCTAACGACCGGCACGTATGCAGGCCGCGGAAAATGACGCTGCATGCCGGCCGGACGTTAGACGGGCATGGGCACGAGCAGGGGAGGCGCGGCGAGGGAGCGAGGAAGGTGGGAGGCGAGGGTCGAGGGTGGCGGTACCGGCCGAACGGCGAGGGAGGGATGCACCGTTACCCGCCGGTGATCCCGTGCACAAGACAGGCTCGGGATGTGTGGGCCGGCCGGCGCAGAAACGGCATCTCGACTATCCCCAGCACAACGGGGACTGGCAGCCACGCTGTATATCTTGTGCACTGTGCAATATGCACTGCAGTACTCCCCGACAAGAGGACACCCACCGCAGCAGCCCGCCGACTAGTAAAGTCACTAGTGGCCGACGAGGCTGCACCCTTCCCTTCCGTCCCACAGAGGGAGGTGGTCAGTAAAGCACCTGTGGAGCCGCCCGAGTCAGAGGGACGGACCTGACCACACATAGGTAACGGTCCACCGAGCGAGGAGATTGTAGTTCCACGAAAGGACGGCGGGCGTCTATAGAGAAACACCTGTCCGAATCCACCTGAAAGGGTGCCTTTCAGCCAGGATGCCATCTTTATTTCTATGCCCAGGTATAATGAAAGTCTGTTGACAGAGACATACAGACACAGGAAAATCATTCCGGCTCATTTCTAATAAGATAGAAACGTAGCCTATGCGTCACAAATGCATTCAGACCACCCAGGATAGTGCCAAAATGATCCTAGAGTTGTATGCTCACCACTAGAACAACACCATATGCATGACACTTATATATTAATCAAGTCGAGTGAGTTGCAGAACGCGGCGCCTCTGCCTTGCCTTTGACCGCCTTCAATGTCAAGGAGCTCCGGCGGTAATGAATAGTCGGCACGTGAGCAGAATCGACCATCGTCCGCTCTACCGGTCAGCAGAGACGGTCACAAACCGTCGGCCAAGATCGGGAACCGATGGCGATTAGTGGCACTGCGACAGGCTCGATTAGAAAAATATCCGAACAATAGCTTGTATTTTCACTTCGAGCTTGTTAGTATTTAGCGACAGCCATGTGAATGGCCTTACTACATAGGACGTACACGCACAAAAACATGTGTGTTATATAATAGATAACAACATGTTGAGCCCAAATTTACCGGATTAATGGCAATTCGAACTGCAGGTTCTCATGACCGGCCGGTGCGCTGGCCGGTATACACAGAAGCACCTCTGTCTGTGCGGGGACAGACGGAGCATACCGGACCTGGGACGCAGCTGGGGGCGCAGCGGCATCGCCGAGACTTTGGGGACAGAACAGGAAACGACGCGACCTTTTTTCGCCGACGCCGACGCGACGGACGGGGATGCCGCGGATCGGCGAGTGAATGCCGGCGCCGAGAGTGGCAGACAGACGCGGAGGAGCGGGCTGGCTCGGCCGGGTACAGGACAGAACCGAGCAGGCGCGATTACGTAGGCTCGTCCGCGAATTGAGAAGAGTGCCCGAACGGAGGGTGTGTGGTCTGTGTGATTTGGATGATAAACTTTTATAAATTTTTACAGAAAAACTGAAAAGCTGATTATCCAGCTGCCAATAACCGCTTGAAAGGCATGGTGGACGTTTAGATACGTAATGCAGGTAATTGAGCAAGGTCCTAATAATTTACAATCAACGACACTGTTCTCTGCTGCGAAACTATTTGCATCGCCACGAGCATAAAACATTGTGCAGGTGTGAAGAAATGAACTAAAAATGGTGGCGCGGCAGGGACGTTATCATAAAATCAATTAAAAACGGAAACATTTATGAGTTTGCATGGCTAAATTATAGGCCATTATAATGACGAGCACTTCAAAAATAGGTTCTCTTTCGACCAAATATAGCATACATCCGGAACAACCGTAGCCGCACCAGGATCAATTATTCGCCATAATTTGCATACGCACAATTTGAATACAATATTATTAGCGCTACAATGCTCACAATATAAAAAAATAGGCAAGCATTCAGCTTTGGGTGCAAAGAACAGCAATGACAGAAGTGTTGACTGGGATTAAAAACTAGCAGAGCGCCGCTAACCGGTAAGCGCATGCGGCGCCTCTCTCACCAATGCGGGTATCGCTGTGACCCGGGTCGGTGCCGATGGTGAGCTGCTCTCCCCTCTCTCCAAGTGACACCCCTCTCTCCGTGACCCGTCTCCGGCCAAGGTCAGTGTCACACACCACTCACAACGACCGCCGCACGTGGCACTGACCGCCGCCGCCGCCGTCGCCGCCGGACGCCGCCACACCACTGACTCGGTAGCACAGTTTTCGCTTTCGCAGCGGCGGCGGCGGGCGGCGGGCGGCGGGCGGACCGGGCGCACGCCTGGCGGCGGCGGCTCGCGGGCGGCGGCGGCGGCTGGCGCGCGGGCGGCAGACCCGTCCCAGCCAGTCCGCCTCTCGGATACAGCACCGGATTGTTCGCAGATGTTTCGTGATGCGCGTCGGGCGGTGGCCATCGTAAAAACTAGTGGCAGAGCATGGGACGAGAGGAGACAGTGAAGTATGAAGGGAACCCGTTAGCCACCGAATTAGGGACCTGCAGAGGCCAGCATGGACCTGCATCGGTTTCAATTAGAGATACCGAGACATATGGGATGGCCAAGTGACCGTCAGAAATTCTTGTGGCTCTTGGAACGCCCAGCACGGACAGCAAACAACCAGAGGTTCCTGTAGAGTGTAACGTTATTGAGTGGCTACTGCGCTATGGCCACTCCATTGCCCTATCAGCATTCGGTGATACACAGGAGCAACTGCGGAGCCCGGGGTGGCCTCACCACCGGTGTCTCGCACTGCCCGGCACCACAGGGGTATCGGTGACCCAGATGGGTGCCACATAACCGAAGCCTCGGCGCCTGTCTCGGAGTTTCCGACCCTTCACATCACACAGAGCAGTGTTGAAAGGGGCAGTGATTCACAGTCACACCAGTGACCTGCTCACTGATCACAGCTGCACATTGGCAATGCAAATCAGTCGCCAGAAATGCTCAGTGGTAGGGTGATGGTAGGGTGCTCAGGACATGCCTGTATATCTAGGTGACATTAGCATTTAGCAAACAGGAGAGGGAAATCCCTCACCATCCCCCGCCATTTCATCAATCAGTCATGCAGAATATGTGTGTCGATGCATGAATACAATAAATGTGCTGCAATCGCAAGGTGCCCAGAACGCGCAATCCGAATGCTGTCAAGACCAGACTGGAAGAGTCAGCCGTGTAGTCAAATCTCCCCATGGCAGAAAGTTGCACATGTTTGAGCGCATGTTTGAGCGCAGCAGTGGGAGCGGTGCTGAGTTAGCAGCACCTGTTTACCCCCTTGCCGTTCTCCGGTTGACCTCTGCGGTTCCACTGACTCTCTGACTCTCTGACTCCGCTGACGACTACACTACCAGTAACACGTTCAGCGATAGGGCAGCCCTGAGCTAGTCACCGAGGGCCCAGCCGAGTCCTGAGCTGACACCGTGAGTCACCTCTGCCCCGGGCTGCAGCAGCTGCGTCGCCAGCCATAGGGGTTGGCTGGTTCCGCCTCACACCCGCATCCATCCGACCGCTCGGGGGCCGGGCGCTACCCGACCGACGGGCCCCATGGCACAGCCAGTCACCACGACTCAGAGAGTCTGTCCTCATCCAGCCGTGTCCACTGTCCAGCTATGGGCAGCCTCGAAGTGTCCAGAGCAGGGGCACCCCGAGGGGCACTGTTGGCAGGTCCAGACTGTCCTTGTTTCAGCACTCGGCTCCGCCGCGCCGCTGGGGCGATGCCAGACAACAAAAACGAGGCCATCCCACTAAATGGCGGCAAAAACGGTGGGTTACGAGTTGCTCTCTCTTCTCTGTGCTTCTCCCTCTCCGACTCTCAGCCTCTCGCCATCGTCAGAGGTCGACTGCTCTGCCTCACACCGTTCATGGACCTTGGTGGGGCTAGTTCCGGTCACTTCCAGAAAGCGGGCGGCTGCACTCAGTCACGTGCCTTCTTTGCAAAGGCCAAACAGAATGTTCACGAATTATCAACCAGGAAACGAGCTTTCATGGCAACAAAATGCGTCTGAAAACAGAGCATCAAACTAGGAAACATATGAAAACGACGAAACAATCAGTCATGTGATTAATTGCACTTTAAGTAAGAATATACCGACGCAGCACGGTAGTCTAGCATTCCCGACTTGAAAGATAGCCAGCTTAGCTCGCGTCCCCATTCACGTGGCCAAGTTATCCCTCGTGTCGCTCGGGGCGGCAGGTCCCGTTGAGGGACAGATCCTCTCTCCGCGGGCGGCCCCCGTCCCGGTGACCTGTCCGGCCCGCTGCGGACCGTTACTCGGGGCTGCTGGCCTGTGCCCTTGAATGGCCGCCCAGACAGCCCCAGATGGCCGGACGACGTGACAGCCCGACTCGAGGCGAGCCTCACCGGGCCCCGATAGGGTCGAGATGGGCGGCCTCCCGGCCTTGAGCCCGGTCGGCCGGCGCGCGCGGCAGAGGCGCCGCGCCGTTGTCTTTTATGGCCGACGGTGGCGGGTCAGAGTGGCGCACTCTGGGCGGCCGGACAGGTCAGGTGCGCTCACCGGCCGGCCAGTCGCAGCCGCTCGCCTTGAAACCAATCCGGCGGCGCGGCGCAGCGCTGAGCATTGCCCCGCTGCTGGCTGCCGCGCCGCGTCGCAAGCGGCCGCTGCAGATGGCCGCCACACGTTCAACTTGACCCAGATCGGCCGACGGCCAGCGGCGGCGGCCACGGCGCGGTCGGCGAACCCGCGGGGTCACTACACCCCCCGCGCCGACCTCGAGCGTACTATGGCCGCCGCCAGCCTTGTCCTCCTTCCAGCAATCACGCACAGATGGAGAGCGCCAACCCTCGCCAAGGGCGGTCCCTTCCCACGGACCGGTCCAGTGGTAGCGCGTTCCCCGCCGCTGTCCGAGCCCGTGCCGATCCGAGGTAGCGGTGTTCTCAGAGGCTGCAGGGTGGGGCCCTCTGAAGGCCGCGGGGCAGCGACGGCTGCGCACCGGCCTTGGAACGAGCGCCAGGTGGTGAACCAAAGATGCTCTGGCGTCGCCGGAAGCCAGCCTGGCCAGCCGAGACGCTGACACTGTGGCACGCCGGTCGCCGGCGGCTTCAGGCCGCTCACCACCAGCCGTGTCCCGCGGCCACGGCATGCCAGCCACGCTCTGCAGTCGGAGCCACGTTACAGAGTACTACGCAGGTGGCCGAGAACGACAGTGCAGTAGTCGGACTAGCCAGGTGTGGAGCGGACAGAATGGGCAGCTCCTTCGAGGCGCGCTCCCGTTTAACGCAGACACCGCCTGCCACGCGGCGCTTTACTACCTCTTCAGGGGCGGGCAGGTCCCCTACATCGGTCGACGCCAGATTCTCGGCAAGCTAGCAGAGTAATTCGTCTAAAAACAGAGGCCAGATTCACTGGTTGACCACATGGCGAACATAGAACATTGGCGTATGTAAGTATGTCTGTACTAATACCATCGCATACACTGGCTAGAGCTGTGGATCAGTGAGAAAGCGTTTGCTATATACGTTCTGCCCGGTGGTCTGAGACTCATGTCGCGGTGTTTAAATACAGGTCGGATTATCCTCTAAACAACACCTGAGCCAGCTCAGCGCAAGTCCACGTGCTCAAGAGGGCCAAGGGGACACGGGGTGCGACGCCAGAGCATACAGATGGAGATAAATCGGCCCAAGGCTTACTACTCTGAATACCCAATATCAGTATCACAGCAGCTGAATCAGCAATCCATAGTGATGTTTTGCAAGTGAACACCCACCAGCCAAGAGTAGAATCGAAATTGAAATATTAGAGTCATAAACTTAAAGTATTCATGATAAACTCGCATGCCTATCAGGATCAACAATTCAGCACCCAATTAAATCGATGGAGCTCAGTCGTACTCATTCCATAACAACGCCCACCATTGAATACAAAACATCCCTCCCTCGGAGAGCGCACTGCGCTCCTATTCATTATAGAACCGATCCCACCACGATACAAATCAAAACCATTTGTGTTGTAAGTACGACGCAAGAGTCTGCGTGCTGACTGAGAGCTGAGATGAGAGGTCTGCCTGGCCCACAGATCGCGCAGGTGAGCCGTGCACGCGTCCCGACCCGCCGGCCGGCCCCGCTGACCCCTTGGCCTCGGCACTGCCGCCGCAGACGGCAATCTCAGCGCACCGGGAATTTATCGTCGAAAAACGGGCCAATTGGGGCCGAACTCAAGGCGACCCGGCGGCGGCGGTTGGCTGGCCCGGTCGGGCTGAGGGGCCACACCGGTAGATGAGGGGTGATACCTGTGGGGCCCCGTCGATAAATAGCTAAATCGTTCAAATAAATTGACTTTCCGTTTTATATTTCGACGAAGGGCAGCTGTAGCAACAAAAAAGGAAGCAGACTCACAGAGTAATGAGCTCCGTACCCAAATCCACGTACATCGAAGTGAGGAAAGGGACGTAAAAATCGGTGGTCAGGCCGATGCGCAGATGGCGAAATTCATGCTCAGGAAGGCTCCATCGGGTGATTTGCCATCTCGCCGCCAGTGCCAAGGTTAATGGGATCAAATGAGCCCCTTTCAGCCGCAAACTATTCGACCTGTCGGCACCGGCATAGGGTCGCGAACATCTCACGTTTCGATGGGCCGACAGGGCCGACCACATAATGGCCCTATTGAGGCGGGGATGCGGCCGGCAGCGGCGGCTCGTAGTGAGGTTATACCGCCATCAGTGGCCGCAGGTGAGCCAGCCGATCTCCGAGTGTCCCTCCCCGCCTGCTGGTCATCCCTGTGACGGACGCGACACCGGCGAGTCCTCATCCACCGGTCCCACTCCAATAGAATGTCAGAGTTCGGCTGCGCCGCCATCGCCGACCCGCAGCCGGTTTCGCAACGTGTACTTTTTAACGAGTGTGCTCTGTCTTTTTCGTGGAATTGTGCCGACCGCAGACCCAAACCGGTTGTAGTTAGGGTGGCGCGATGTCTATCCAAACAGCAGCCCCCCGGATGAAGGCGATTTTTCTTCGGACGAACGCGGAACAGCGCGGTCAAATTAGGCTCGGTGGGTGCGCGGTGCCTCCGGTGTGCCGGTAGCTCCCCCGGTGACCGACGCCGATGGAATGCAGGAAGCGAGCGCTGCAGCCCGCTGGAGCGGTGCGGCCGTCACAGGAAATACACTGCTGATTAGGCGTCCAGTCATGGAACAACACAGCACACACCGCTGACTGCAGTTCGATCCTGGCGACCCTGCCGAGCCTGAGAAACACGGCGGGATCACGCGCGAACCCGCTGCCTCCGGCAGTGGTCTGATCGCCGCGGAGACAGCACCGCCAGCGAAGGACGTATCAACCGACTCTGCACTGTCGGCTGTTGGCCAACAGTGCATGCCCGGCTGGCTGAGGAAGTCTAAACAGCGCTACAGTCCGTGACAAAAGAGACAGAACTCCCCGGAAACACGCTGGAAGGCTGGCTTTGGAGAAGGATCCCCTCCGCTGGTCCTACCACAGCTCAGCAGGGTTCCGCGGGCCACCCGACATTACCCAGCCCGAGAGTGAGCAGGTTCGATCATCAGATGCGTCAAAATATATCGCTAAGCGTCTGATCATTACGCGCATTGTATTTCCATGAACTACCAGCCCCATCCATGACCGACCACAAGTCACAACGCTAACCCGGCCCGATTGGAACGTCATCGGGATTAGTAGGGCGCCGCGACAAATTGTCGTGCGCTAATTGTACGCGCGTGCTGGCGGCGGCTCGCGGCGTGCGGGCCGCGGTCCGAGTCCTGTCACCGGGCGAACCAAGCTGGATCGAACTGGGTCAGCACAATTTCACACGCCAATGAATGACATCGCCTGCAAACTAGACTGGCGGGTGGCGCAGACAGCGCTGCATGACTGTCCATTCAACCCAATCGGACGGCGGCGGCGAACAAAAAGTGAAACGGTTCCCGGAGCTCGCCGAGTGAGCAGCGGCCACTCGCCGGCCGGCGCACAGGAGCCGGCGGTAGGTAGCCCTCCATTTTCGGCGACATATTTCAGTGATAATAGCCGTCCAGTTACAGGGAGCGCGCTATGAACAGCGCGTAAATCAGTGTCCCGACCCGTGAAATTCACTGAACGTTGAACAAGGGCGGCGGTGGGTCCCCTCCCGGAACCTTCTATGCGTCATTCGTAACGGCTTGAGGAGGTATTGAGAAGTGTAGAGCTCGACAGCGAGCTGACAATGAGCTGGAGACCTTACATCTATATTAATATGAGTCGAGGAACCAATGTTAACTTTCTTGACACTTAGCAGGCCTCTAACGAAATGGCGCCCTGTGACAAACTTGGCGCAATCGTGAGCTTTGATTGACACCAGCCCGATAGAAACAAGTGTTTGGTTCATATGCCAAATACGTTTCAGCTGTCGTTCCTTGCCCTGTATACCGGGCCCACGTCATCCTAGACAGACGGGGATGGCCATGGGACGGTGGTCGAACCTCGCCGGCGCTCCGTCAGCTGTGGCGCTCCGCCAGAGCCGGTGGTCCAGCCCCGCCCGTCGCACCCGCTGCCAGAGACGTGCCCGCCGGTCCAGCCCCGCCCGTCACACCCCCTGCCAGAGACGTGCCGGTGGAAACGGGACCACACTCCGAGAACTCCCCGTCAGCACCCTCCGTGCGTCCAGGAAAGGTACCGAGCCCAACAGCCCCAGTGGAAGATTTGTGATCGAGGCCGGGTGGAAAGGGTAGGTATGTAAGTAGGAGTACTTACCAATACACGGGCCCCGTAACGGTGCCTAGATCTGACCGCTGCCCTCCGAGCCTCACCTGGGAACAAACACAGCAGCCGTGTCACAGAGCGTGGCATTACAGCGTGTCAACACAGCGCCGACACAAATCTGACACAGTTCTGACACAGCTGTGACGCTGCCGGAGGCACGACGACACCGGATTACCACTCAGTCAACAGATCATAACGACATTCCGGAAGCGTTCCAGCCGAGTTTCGGCCTGTACACGTTTCCACCAAAACAGCGTAAAATGTTTGGCCGGTTGTTCCTGCAGTTTCGCGACATCTGGATCGTATCAGAGTCAGCTTAGGATTTGTGGGTCTGGATCACGTCATCTGCAAGCTATTTGGACGTATCGCTGTGCATACAGAGTCGGTACAAAGCAGGCGTCAAGGATAGCAGAGGAGAGGAGACCAAGGGAGAGGATAGGAGGAGAGAGAGGAGAGCAAAGGGGAGTCAAGAAGAGGAGAGGAGCGGGGATGCGAGGAGTGGAGTTAGGAGGATAGCATACTCAATCCGGTATCGATTTATGTTTGCAAGTACGCATATTGCATCAAGATTACATTTCATTTTGCAAGTCCCTGCCGCCCTTGGGTACGGCTGACACCGCGCCCTTACGAAAAGATTCACCCGATCACCCGTTCCCAGTTCGTGTCATGCCGTTTTGGGTGCTGTGACCTGACCCCAGTCCACTCGTGCCCGGGGGAAGAGCTGGGAGAACCACAGCGTCATACTGCACCCAGCGGCTCGACAGGTCAATCAAGCAACGTGCCGGACCCACCGGGCAGCCCCACCGACCCACGACGCCCCCACTGCTACCTTGAAATCGCGCTAGGCCCCACCCCCGCCAGCATCAGCATCATTCTAAGCCACTGACGCACTGCTGATGATCCCATGAAGCCGCCTCGGAAATGGAAAACGAATGAGGGCTGACAGATGTGCTCGCACCGACACGCCAGCGAAGAAGGCTTTCGAGGAGGTTGATCTGTGTCGCTTTTGACGGTCGCACAGCGCCGCGTGTCGTCGGATCGACCATGACACGATGGAGTCGATGACGACATCCCCGCAATGCTGTCATGAGATGGAATGGACGGCAGAGTCAGAGCAGCTCATTGCTAACGGTTACTGACGGGGACGGGCAGATATTGCTCCCAAACGTGCGGTGATTGCAACAGATACTGTACGACATTACCAAGAATATTCAGATCTCACGGCCAGTCTTCGGTGAGGTTCCAGTCTATCAGGTTTGCTAGTTATAAAAATAATTTATCAATTGGATTTACTGAGTCAGTTTTAGCCGGTCCGAGTACACATTCTACACGCTGTCTCCATACGTTCAGTTATCCTCCAAATCTGGCAGAAGGTGACCTTCGAGCCATGAGTCCTGGGATTCCACGGATTGCTGGAAGCCTCCTTTAGGTCTGAGAATACTGAGGTGTTGCAACACTAGCAGCATTACCGAGAAAGTAGAACAAACAAGTTACAAGTGTTCCTGGAATAGCCAGAGGCATTTTCGGAACCGACTCAGTGATACCCACGCGGTCAAACTGGGAGGTATGATGTCATTTTCATTCGTAGCAAGACAAATAGCAACGAGCACGGCGATAGGTCAAAGAGATAGGTACTTCTGTAGAAAAGAGCTATAGCTCTACAGATGCACCGATAAGCTTGGACCTATAACGTTTCGTTAAACATAATGTCACATACTAAACAAATACAAAAAAAAAACGACGGCCACCATGCCAATCCGAAATTAGCACGGCAGTACGACTCTCAGAATGGCAGTCGTAGCGACCATCCGACACAGGAGCATCACGCAGCTAATCCCCGTAACCACGACTGCGACCGGTTCTCTCGTCAGCCAGGACCGGGAGGATACCTGCCGCGGATCAGCCTCCCTCCGCACCGGTTCGGTCGCCCACCACACTGCACGGCCGGGCGGCGCCTACCGCCGCGCTGCAGACAGATTGGCCTGCGTGGGCAGATGACAGCGGCGCCGGCCACGCGCAGTCCCTCCCCCCACCCCTAGTGCACTTTGCACGCAGTGCGTGCACGCACGTGACGTCAGTGTGCAGAGCGAATGACGTCACAGGCAGGGATGAGCCAAGGCTATTCGGCTATAGGCTGAGGAGTAAGGAATGGGGATATATGTATGCCGATTGGGGGTGCGCGCAGAAGGACGCACACGTAGCAGATCTTAGCTCGGCTGCTGCTGTGATGGAGGGAGGAGTAAAATGATGACCTCTCTAACCCACTGCACACTGCACACTGCATAGTGCACAGAACCGAGACCATGGTGCAGCCGAATATAGCGACACAACTTTAAGTATATGTGCATCAGCACAGCTCAGAAATTACCACAGACGAGATGTCCCCACTGGACGCTGAGTATATGGCTCAGTAAGCAGAAGCCGAGGTATACTCGCAGTTGACCCATGTGGGGCCACCACTGCACTGCTGCGCCGACCGAGCTGACCGCGCAGCGTCGGTTGGCGGCTGGTGAAACTCTCACTACAGTGGCGGGTTTCCGTCTGTCACGAGCGGAGCAGCACGCCACTGACGCCTGGCGTGGGACAGGTCACGGAGCAGGGCTCACGGGGTGGGGTGGTGGAGACACGTGACCGCGCGCACCAGACAAACAAGGTCAGGGTGGGGAGCAGGCAGGACTGCAGGCGAGGCATGGTCAATGTGTGCCGCCCGGCCCAGCCGCTGAGGTGTGTAGGCACAGGCGTGATGACAAACGACATCGTTCTTTCAGTGTTCAAAATATCCAGGTAGAGACAGAACATCACTGCAATTGCAAAATGCTTAGTAGATATCATAAGCTTGAGGATAAAAATGCAAATAACTTCAATGTGTTCTTATGAGTATTAAAGGTAGTGTGCCAGCTTTCCTGGACCATATGGAGTTAATGACCCGGGTAAGGAGAACCGGATTTTTAGAACTTATCCATACCTTCAAAACTCATGGAAACGTCTTAAATTCTTCAAATTTTGAGTACCCCAGTGCGAAATTCGCCCCGACGGGTTGTCGGTCGTACCCCAACCACATTTCACACCACTATGAACAATAAATGCACATACTAAAATCGCTATTACCGATAGGCTCATCCAATCAAGTTTCGATAAACCCGTTCATCATCATCTCCTGCGGTTTCGAACACGCCTGTTAGGTGGCTTCTGATGCTCGTCGAGGTCGGAATTTCCAAATACGCGTGGTGCGTCGGGCTGCGCGCTCTGACTTCGGCCAAGAAAAATGCGTCAGCTGATCATTGTCATTTCTGCCACTTGCGTGTGGTGAAATGGGGTCATAACTTATAAGACGGCTTTTTCATATCAATTATTTTACATAAAATCATATTTCAAACCATAAATAATGTTCGACAGCCAAATAAAAGAAACAATACCAATACGGGCTTACAGTTTAAGGCTCGACATTGTGTTGTCTACGATTAGACAGCTGATAACTCATTCCCGTACGTCGTATGGTCGTAACACTATAATGACCTTTGCTTATTGTCACAAGTGCGCCGCATTCGCGATTGTTGCCCGACGCCTGTTTGCAGGTGAGCCCACTACAGTTGTTATACATATCTAAAAACCGATAAACTTTTAGGCCAAAAAGGCACTATTCCAGGCCCATTTTTGATTTTTTTTTTGCGATATTAGGTAAAAACAGAAGCTTCTTATCCTAGGAAAAATAAAATGGGAAATCTTTCAAAGGTGGCACACTACCTTTAAACGTAATTTCAACTGTTCGTGAACGTTAAAAACTATTACAGCAAATTTTTAGTTCTTCGATTTCTTCAGTAGATAACAAGCGGCCCTCGAAGCCTGCGTGGAACCTGAGATACGCAATCTCTTCTACTGAAAGATTGACAGGCCGTTCAGCGCATCCGGTAAACCACTTCTCATTTCAACCAAATATGACGAAACACCATTTTCACTTTTGTCCGTTACGAAACCACCTCGTTCACTGCTCATTTTCAAACTCAACATGCCTTCTTGCTGCATTCCAGCGCCACTCATAATTGTTTTCGACAACAAATGGCCAGGACGTCCATAATGCCCGACCACTCAAGGTTAATCTGGTTTTAATTGGAGCCCATCGGGCGCTGGTCGCACGGCGGCGGTTTCAGCCATGACGCTGCCGTTCTGACGATGGACCAACAGGCTGTCAGCATTTAAAGCAGCTGCAAAAACGGCGTCAGCACGCGTCCCTAAATTCCGGTACCCCCGCCGTGTTTGACGCCTCTAAAATAGCGGCCAAATTGGCTACAAATGAGTGTCGGCGGTGAGCTGTGTGGGCCGGCGGCCGCTGGACAGCGCGGCCGGCCCGCTGAGAGGGTTCCTCTGTTTAACACGGCGGCACCAGCGCAGGTGACCGACGCAGAAAGGCGGGGAGAGGGTCCTCATTGACAATGTCCCTCAGAAGGCTGTGGAAACGCCGGCAGCCAAACGGAACGCGACCGTGAGCCAGCATGGAACCCGCAATCTTGCATAATTTGCGGTCCTGCATTTGGTGCTGGATTTTGGAGATGAAGAATAGCAAGCAATTCATATTGTGTCGTAACAACAACCCTCTTGAGCTTGCCGCTAAAAGTGCACTATTAGATACACTACATTAGCCGATGCAGGTTCATTTCAATGTCATGAGACGGAAGGATACGGGAGTCTTTACCGATGAGGTTTGCTCTGGGCCTGTGTGAACTGGCGAGCGATGACATTTAGAGCGTTCCATGCCCTCTGCTTGCGACAGCTGTGACCCCCGAGGGCACTCAGGGCAGTGCTGCGCCACTGGCGCGTCACACCAACAATCCAGACATGGCTTTCCTAACCTTGACTATAACATTACGATTCCGGCCGCGCCATCAGGGCTGTGAACATAGCCCGCCACTTTCCCAGACGAGTGGCGGTTCTGGTGGCGGCTGTGGCTCTGTGCCAGCTCCAAAGTCGAGCCGAGGGTCGGCGCCGAGGGCCGGGTACTCCACTGGGTCATTGCCGCCGGCCTCAGTCAGCTGGCGGTCAAATTTCACCGACCGCCACCTCGCCACGTCCGGTCGACGGTCATCACATCCTACCGGTGCGGCTCTCACTCATACACGCACAGCGGAGTAAGGGCTAGAGAGACACACAGGACGGTCATCACATACTATACCGGCTCGCCTCTTAATCACATACAAACACAGCATAGAGTAGGGAACGGAGGGACTCGCATGAAATCGGAGACACATAGGGCGGTGAGGACATCACAGACACACGCACACCGTAGAGTGGAGGCCGGTACGACACGCAGCCACTTCAGTCACGACTGGCGCCTCACAGCCTTTCTGAGCTGATGCAACAAACAGTACGGAGTTGGCACGGCACACCGCACACGGCGGCACGTATGGTCCATCTCACAGACCGACACGGACCACACGCACCGCCACCAGCCGCCGGATACCGTGCAATACCGCAGCCTCCGGAGGCCGGAGGTGCTGGTAAAAACGGACAGGCTGTCAGCAGTGAAAGGCTGGCAGGCCGGGCGGTGTGGTGGTCCTAGCAGCGGGAGGAGGCGTCTCACTGTCAGAGGATGTGAGTGAGGTGTCCCGTAACCAACCAACCGAAACCGGACTCATCGGACAGCGAAATCACGGCCAAATGTCACACTCCACTTATCACTAGTGTGTGCGGAAATGGTATAGTGCACTGCGTTGTTCAGAAGTTGTAAACAAACTACACAAACGATCGTGTGTTTATCTTTGTCTCGGACAACAGAACTACGGTCCGACCTTCTCTCTGTGTGTGTCAGTTTGTTTCCCTTTTTTCGGCCATAGTCGGTTTGTTTCCCTAATTCCGGCCATCCGTCGGCGCCGCCCTGTGTAATGAGGAGGAGGCGGCGGTGCGAGCCGGCCTCACGGGGCAGGTGCCCGGAACTCGCCGCGCCGGCGCGGCGCTGGGTATCGCCGACGTCCGGCGGCACGGCGCGGCACGGCGACCGGTGACGGCCTCACACGCGTCCGTCCGGCCCGCCCGCCAAAACGGGCCGTGCTCGGCAGCCACACCCTGATGTAAGTACAGAACGGCAGCGACGGAACAGTGGAGCAAGGACGGACTGGACTGTGACTTTTGGACCGTGGCAACTAGTTAGCAGCTATGGTTCGGCGTGACCAATGACCATGGTAGAAAAGGCCAAAAATATGTGGTGTGAGCGTGGTGAGGCGCAGTTACCATTCTGGGTATTCTTGCTGATGCTACTGACCAGCTTACCAGACATGGGACAATCACAAATTCCAGCCGACATACCGGAGTTCAGGGGTCGAGGCCCAAGGGGTTGGAGAATGGAGAGTCAGATCAGAGAGGGGGCAGGTGTCACCGACAATCCACCGACGCACCGGAGAGGAAGGACAATGGCCCACAAAAACACCGCCAGCGACGGTCAAATGCCTCGGCGTCGGCACAAGACGCAGGTGGCTCCTACTGATCGCTCTGATAGAGTCCTTCCCATTGGTAAAAATGGACCAATGGTGGCGCAATTAGACGGACTGCGCCTCTCGCCAGATACAAAGAAGCGGCTATCGATAACTGAAAAGGTCATAACGGAACATACGATCTCAATGTTCTTTCGATTTATTACATTCATTACCGATTTATTACACAACTGCACCAGTGTTTACAAATGTATGAAATAATGTTAAATAAATTAATGATGAAAAACGTCGATGCTGGAATAATCGCTATAATCTCCGTCAAAGCCTGAAGCGCATATTTTTTTCAGAAAAAAAGTTATCCAGAGTCGGACCCACGTCTCATCTCCCATGACAGTCCGTCTTTCTAGGCTCGCCAAATATGGACATTGGACTGTTACGAATGAGACTCGTGAAGCTAAAAGTATTTTTTTTTTTCCATAGCCGTGAGCATTGTAAAGACCAGCCAACGTTTTAGAACATCCCATGCAACAGGTCATATGCGCTACGTTTGGGCCAGCAGAGTTTGTATTACTGCAGCCCCGGGAGCGGCGCAGGACAGCCTCATCTCTCCCTATCCGCCGCCTCGAGACCGTATCCGTCCGCCCGACGCCCGAGGCGAATCCAGCGACGAGCGCCCGAGCGGCCCCTCCCCTCACCTCCCTCCGCCGCGGTAGCCGCTAGGTGGCAGCACTTGGCAGGCGGTCCGCCAGACGGCCAGCCGGACGTGGACGGGACTCGTCACCACGGCACAGATTTACACCTTCCGTACAGCCTTGGTTTTACGGGAGGTAGGTGCAGAATTCGATTGAATAACTTTGACTCTGTGCATGCGACCTGATGTCCTCATGGATGAGCTGGTGCCCTGATCCGGAATTGGAAAGGTCACTATTCACCGGTAACAAACATCAGTCACCGATAAAAATCACCAATAAGCAGTGATTGTCACTGATCACCAGTGATTGTCACCGAACACCAGTCACAGTACGGCGATCACCAGTCACCAGTCGCATGCCACGAGCCACTGCACCGAAGTGCACTCGTCCGTTTAATTTGAGGCAATGACCCAAATGCTAATGTTTTTCAGGTGCAGGCAGCATGCCGGTAAAGTGACACTGTTCATGTTTATACACAAAAGATCACAGCGGGAAAATACAACAGAATGATAGATGGCCATGAGTCGACTAGAAACACAGGTAGGATTATGTAAAAGCTACACTCGTAACATAAAACTCTCCCTCGTGGCTTTGCCTAGCATTGTAAAATGCCATTGCAAGTAGGTCAATGCACCGACAAATAAGTGGATGTGTTTGGGAGGAAGGAAAACATGTGTAGCAGTTCCTAGCTGAGCAGCACACCCCAATTACAGCAGTGTGGCTGGAATTTGGCCCGACGGCGGTCGCCGGTCGGTTGGTTTTGGTCTAACCGGATGTGCGAAGGCCCATTACACTAACATAATGGCAGAGACGCCGCGGCGGACATAATGAGGTGGGTAACGATGCTTTAAGGCCCGCCCCAGGCACCGGCCCAGCCTAACCTGCCCGGTGGGACAGTCTCGTCGTACTTCATGTGTCCATCCGTCATGACTACGTCCGTCTGTCCGTCCATCCGTCTGTTCGTTTGTCGGTCGGTCCGTCTCCGTTTGGTCCGTCCATGTCTGTCTGTCCGCTAGCCCGTTTGTCTGTTTGTCCGCCCACATAAGATGATGAAGTATCACCGGAGATCTATTTTATCGGGCTGACTATGCAGAGTCGAACAGTAGGTACCTGTCCTACACTCCTTGATAACTTTTCATATCCCCCAGTCCGTGGTTCCCCGACCTGCCACCGGGTCACTGCACCGACTACGACCCTCCCTCTCCTCCCGTCCTACGCACACTAATCCACCCTTATCAGCTACGCAGAATTCCTCCGGCATTCAAACCGCGCCCATCTGCATGTGAGCGCGTGCGTCGAACCCCGATTGGCACATCCCATTCCCATGCATGATCGGTCGTGGCGGCGCTGGAGTTCAGCCACGCGCCGAGAAAAGGCTCGGAAACGCGTGCCCGCTGCGACAGTGCGCACCACGCACCCACCCTCCCCCATCGTTCACTCAGCCAGCCGCCAGGACTAAGAATACCAAAAAGGTCATTTGTCATTAGGGTGTGTTGGTATTTCTGTAGAGACATCATCGGAATCGATGTAATCATTTCATTCTTATTCAGTGGATTTGTAAAAGCAAGAAGCTGGCTTCCAATGGATTTGCAACGGAGCGTAGGTGTGAGATTACGTGAGATAGTACATTGAGATATTTGAATATGAGTCGATCGATCACTAAAACACATGTATGTACATACTGGGCTGACACCACAAGGAACACTTAACTGTAAGGAATATGTATGTATGTATGTATGTATGTATGTATGTATGTATGTATGTATGTATGTATGTATGTATGTATGTGTGTGTATGTATGTATCGTGAATCGATCCAAGCATGAGGGCAGCCGCAGCGCTTTGAGTCATATGCTGCAATAAATAAATCACGAGATTCGAGGTTTGAATTAACTTCTGCACCATTATGATAACGACGGATAAGCCGTGATGCGTCGCACAGGACGGCAAATCCTTTCGGCAAACAACACATGGGCCTGTATCCAATCGTTTGGTTAGGACAGAGGCGCCGGTCGGCGACTAACGGTCGCGGTGTTTCGAAAGTGAGTGGCGCTGACCCATGGCGTGATGTCTCGTGTAGAATCTAAAGGGACCGAGTATTCCCCACAAGATACACACCACAGGACACCCGTAGCAACGTAGAGCGGGAGTATCGATCGCCCCGTTCGGCAGTCGGGCGGGCCCAGGTCCCCGCTCAGTGACGGTCCCAACAGGTGCACATTCACCGCCCCAATCCAACACACGGTCACGGCCAAGGTGAACGGATCAGCCCCGGGGGCAAGAGCCACTGTGGCACTAACGCTGCGTCACGCGTAACGCACGGCAGCTCAACTTTTATCGATACCGTTACACCGATATGCCGGTCATCAATACTATATACAGTATCAGTATCGATCACAAGTGGCACCAACAGATGACCATTAATTTTTGAAACTGACAATATCAGCGTGCGCCGCGCCCAAAAATCCATACCGCGGTGGGCGGTGGACTACTCGCGGACATACCTCGTGGAACAAATAGGCTGCCTATCGCGTAATGAGCTCCGTGTAGCGGTCTCCCTCTGTGCGGCGCGGCGCACCGATCTGCACCAGTCACGTTTACCACCCCTCCCGGCGCTGCCCGGCAATTAACGCCGCTATAATTTCACGACCGGCGCCGGCCTGACCTTGATATGCCCCTCCGAGGGCTGGACGGGCCCTGCCGCGGTACCGGCTGGTGAGGGGAGTGTTTCGAACCGAGTGACGACTGTATCACCACCTGGACCTCTCCCTCCCCCGTGACAGTGACACGTGTGACACGTAGGACGCCGCCACGTGACACGTGGGAAATGATTAGGTCGGCGCCGGATGGTCGCGATGATTTGGTGGCCCACGGGGGGCAGGCCGTACCTGGCACAGACGGCATGACCGGGGCACCAGCACCTCATGGCCCGGACCGTCTAAACAGCTGTGCCCGGTGGCCGAACCACACATACCCCACGGCCCAGGTCAGTCCCCGCGGCACAGACGAGAACCCTGCGACTCTGAACAGTCTGGTGGCATATTTCGAGAACCTAACATACATACACTGTGAGACCCGAAACAGCAAGATACGCATCAGCGTAGCGAAACACATCAGAAACCTGGGTTAACCTCGAGATGCAGCACTGGCATGGAGCTGATGTGACTTGAACGGCATACAACACAAACTGCACAATGCACACTGCACAGTGCATACCCAGAAGCTGAGGTCGCACATACCCGGTGGCCGAGACCCTGGCCTCGGCGGGCGGGCCGCACCCAGTGCCCCGTTTACGAACCCCACTGCAGACGCCGTACCCTGCGTGCTCAGTGGCCCACCCACGCGGACCGCTAATATGAAATGAGTCGGAGCCGATGGGGCCGCTCGACGGGGCAGCGACGCAACGGGAACGACGCATCGGTACAACGGCTCAGCCAGGTGCGATGGATCTGGGTTAGAGCTTCTCAGAGCGCTCTGGGTGACAATGACGCAGCGGTAAGTGCGTGTGGTTGACAGCGCAGTTGCGTGCAAACTAGGCCACGCAATGTAACGAGCCGAGACCGCCGCATCCCTGGCAGCCAGACATAGACCCGGGAACAGGGGGGCCAGCGGGGGCGCTTGCCCCCCCAACTTGGGAGCCGAGGGGGCGGCGCCCCCTCAACATTGAGGCAGCGAGAAAAGGTCTTTCCTCCCTTTTCCGAACTTCTTTCCTTCTTGTTTCCTTTATACATCTAAACATCAACACACGGCATTTTCCTTGCCATCTGAATGGTTTCTGCTGATACAGCATCGATTTGACAACATCTGCTATTGTTATCCCGCTTTGATTTGGGCCTGACCTTGGCCATAAGCTTGGCAGGCCAGTTTTATACTGGACCATTTTGAGTCAACTTTGAGAAATGCATAACGTACAACGGTGGCAAAATCGTTGCTATGGATATGGCACAGTTTATCCGCTCCGGGTGTGAGGGAGGGGTGTGGGGCAATGACTACACTGACGTGGCGCCCTCGGTATGGGATGGGATGCATGGGATACATTAGAGGGCCGGTATGGGATTAAAGCTCAGCGACACTAAGGGCTTATGTGGTGCCTTCGGTTATCGGCAGCACCCTCAGAATCACCGGCGTAGGGCGCTCAGAGCCGCCGGTAAGGGGCCTTTAGAGGCACCGGTGTGGGGCCGTCATGCAGGTGCCGGTGTGGGCGCTCAGAGGTGCTAGCGTGATTCTCTCAGAGGTGCCGATGAGGGTCCTTACAGGCGTTGCTGTGGGCCCTCATAGACGCTGGTGTGGAGCCGTTACAGACGGGTGTGGGGGCTTTAGAGCTGCTGACGCGAACTCTCTACAAGCCGGCAGGGGGTCTCAGTGACCGGCAAGGGGTCCTTAGGCCGGCAGAAGAAGTCCTGTGGGGTCCTTAGAGACCGGCATGGTACTGTCAGACGCCGGTAGGGCCCTCAGTCACGCTGACTTTCTGCTCTACCACCATTACAGAGTCAGAAACTGTTAAAAATCTAGGAGTGACGATCGACCGTCACCTCAGCTTTGTGTCCCATGTAGACGGTGTGGCGCGGAAATGTACCGGGATGCTGACAGCGCTACTACACGCTCGTCACGTTATACCGCGGTCAGCACTGAAGCCGATAGTTGAAGCCCTGGTTGTATCTGTGCTGCGGTACTGTCTGTCGGTGTACGGCTCGTGTGGTGAGGTGCAGTTAGGACGGCTGCAAAAAGTTATAAACTTTTGTGCACGCGTTGTGTCCGGTCGGCGACGACGTGATAGCGTGGCGGCTGTCATCAAGCAGCTGAAGTGGTTGACTGCCAAGGATTTGGTAACATACCACACAGTGAGTGCTGTCGAGCGTATCTTTGTGTCGGAGCAGCCGGAGTACCTCAAAGGTACGCTGGGGCAGCGGGCTAGCCAGCGGCACCGGCACAACACTAGGCAGGCCAGCTACCTCACCCTCCCCTTCATTCGAACGGAGTCGGGAAGACGTAGATTGTGCTACCGAGGTGTGACTCGTATGAACGAACTTGGAGTAGAACCAGGGACATTGTCGTACCGGGCGAACATCCGAAAGGTGCTGCTGTCTAAGCAACAGACATGAGCAATAGCATGTATGGGTGCGTGTGTGGAAATTATGCGTGCTGCACACTGTTCCTCGTTTTGTATCACACTATCATGACGTGGACATGTGAAAAGCCTCACTATTGAGAGGACCTTGTCTGAATATATCTGTAATCTGTAATCTGTAATCAGACTCACCGGTGTGGGACCCTCAAAAGTCACCAGTGGGTGGCCTTCAGATGCACAGCTGTTGGTTGGGTCCTCAGAGCCGCCGATACAGGGCTTAATTTTAATAGGCACTGGTGTAGGCACTCAGAGTTGGGGGTGTGAAACCCTCAGAGACACCGGTGTGAGCCCTCATAGGCGCCGATGAGGGCCCATAGTTGCCGTTATGGGGCCCTCAGAAAAATAATTGTGGGACCATCACAGGCGGGAAATGCCCCTAGAACTGGCCCCTCATAGGCCGGTAAGGACTCTCAGAGGCCAGTAACGGGCCTTTGGAGACCACCGAGGTGCCCTGAAAAGGCGCAAGAGGCGCTCAGAAGCCGGCGTGGGGCCCTTATGGAGATCTTAGTGTGGCTATTTAGGGCCCATGAGGTGCTCTAACGAGCCCCATGGGGCGTCAGCGGTTTGACCTTCAGCGGTCAAATGGCGCCGCAGGGCCCCTTGGACCCGAAGGTCCCTTTGAACCCGATGGGGGGGGGGGGTTACGTGTCCCCTTAGACCCCTAGCTATGCCACTGTTTCATATGCATCATGTCAGGTATTTTAGGCTCGCCCCCCCAACTTGAAAATCGTTCCCGGGCCCCTGCAGCCAGACAGAGGGGTCGGACCAGGGTCGAGCCCACAGGGGCGACTGCGACCGTGCCCGTGGACCGATCGAGTTACCTCGCCATAATGGGTGTCCCGCAGTGTCCGAAAGGGCGCGAGGACCACCCAGCGAGGGCTCACGCCGAGAGCTTTCAGCGACCGAGATCGGGCGGTATATACCGGCAACAGGGCGAGCTGAGCTGCTGAGCGCCGTCCGCCTCTGTCCGGTCCGACTGGTGTGAAGAGGGTTATCCCAATATGGCCGACAGGCCGGTGTGAGGGTCATCCCAACATGGCCGACAGGCCTGTGCCAGTGCGTGACCCCTGGCTAAACCGTGCAGGTGTATACCGAGTGGGTGAACGGCATCAATGAACAAGGAGCAGGCGATAGAGAGCCGAACAATGAGGGAGGATGTGGGGAGGCCAAAACAATGGCCGCCGACAGGCACTGACGTGGAATGAGCGAAGATGAAGACATCAGATGACCCTGAGGAGCCGGACCATATAATTGAGCTGATAATAAAGACAGCTGGACGAAAGCGGCATATCATTTGGTCGAGGGCCCTTTGATGATGGCGGTGATAACTGGGATCGAGAGAAAGGTCCGAGGGGGAGTATCGACCACATGTCTGGGGCTCAATACCCGTGGTTATCCGTTCCGTCTGTCAGTCATCGGCGAACACGCGAACCTTCTAAGGAACCCGCTGAGCCCTTCGGACTATTTAGCCGCCCTCGCCCACGCCTCCCGAGTCCAGAACCTCCTGTCGCCCTCCCGACCTCTTATTGCCCTTACAGACGCCCTCCGCACCCTCCTGTAGCCCTCCTCCGCCCGCTGGACCCTTCCGTTCGCCCTCCCCCGCTCGCCACACCCTTCAGCTCGTGATCGACCGTTCAAGGCACACCTGATATCGCCAGCAGTGGCGCCGGTGGCGGCCGGTGACGCACGCACACGCACAGTGCACGGCACGCGGCGCCTGGCGACTGTCCCACTGCGCCACGCACCCGGCAGGGCGGGGGGAGGGGGAGGGAGGGGGCGCCGTCCGCCGCACTGCGCACTGTTTGTCACCGGCGGCTGTTTGCCAGCGACGAGCGGCGCCGGGCTGCGACGCACGTACGCAAGTATGCGCCTGCATCGTGTTTGCAACGAGTTTGCCGGGCTGAATTTTAACGACGCTGTTGTGAAGGGAGGCAGCATAGTTCGCTGTTATGAAACGCGACGCATTAATAAGTTCAAGGCCAAACATAGGAGGGTATTCAGAATCAGAATCAAGATTGCGATAGAGGTTTGCAAGAAAAACAACTTTGTTCTGATTGCTACCCCAGCCAACAGCACAGTCAAAACGATGGAACAAATCAAAGAGTCACTCATTATCGTGTTGGTTGACCGGATAATGAACATTCTCCAAGCCTGCAGAATGACAGCTAATAACCTGCAGAATGCTGTTTTGATTGTTTATCTGAGCCTAGCAAACCAACCAAACAAAACGGTTTCTTCAGCAAACTAACTAGACGGAAACCAGAAACCCACATCTAGCCGGCGCTACAGCGGTATTCTTCCACTGACACCAAACTTGCAACAGTCAAGGTCCTGTCTAGCATAAAGCGGCGGCTTGTCTTTGCCCAGACCGTCGTTGCGGTCTCGGTGGGCGCCTTTCGTCAGGCGCGGGCGTCTCGGACGGACCAGCCCCGTCATTCCGACCGCCGCCACACAGGAAGTCGCTCATTGCCGTCTTCCTCCTGTTGCATGAGACAGCGCCGTGTCGGCGGCGGCGCAGCCAGGTGAGGTGGCCGGCGGTGGGGATGCCTCTCTGTCTCAGTTCGCCGTGACTGCTGTCTGTCTGTCTGTCTGTCTGTCTGTCTGTCTGTCTGTCTGTCTGTCTGTCTGTGTCTATCTCAGTTCACCGCCGCTGCAGTTCAGTTGTGCTGCACGTTACAACACGTGCAACGTGCAGCACAAGCCAAACATTACGTGGTGAGACTGTGGGAGATCGAGCAATCCAACCGACTCGTGGACGAAATAGAGAGTCTGTCGGTGCAGAGCAGACGTCAGCGAGCTGCCGTCGTTCGCGACAGAAGCGACGGGCCCATTCAGCGAGTGTGGCGGCGACACCCCTGACGGACAGTCTCGTCACCGCGTCACAGCCTGTCTGTCTGTCGGCCTGTCTGTCTCGACTGGCGTCTGAAAAATGGGATGGGGCAGACGGCGGTTTCCGCACCGTCGACATCAAAGTCCAGCCGACTGCGTGACCGTTTCTAAGAACCGGGTGTGGTGGGGCAGGGCGGCAGGGGGACCGGGGACGGGGGAGGGGGACAGCCACAGACCGGCCGCGCCGCGCCGCCGCATTCCACGAACCGTGGGCCCCTGGGCAGTGAACTGGCCCCAACAGAGCGGTCCAGTCGGGGAGGGGAGGGGAGCCAATACGGAACGGTCCACCACAGAGGCACCGGGCACGGACTCAGTGGCGTGGTGGGGTCGTGGTGTGTCGGGGAGGATCTGAGTACGGCACTGATACACACCACCTGACCCGCCGTACTCCCACCCTGCATGTAAACAGCTCAATATAGCACAATGCGGCACGCGCCATAGAGAGGGGGACTCCAGCTGCGTGCAGGAGTGTAGTGAACAACGGTAGCTCCGATACCTGGCGTGGTAGCCGTGCCTGTACAAACGCGTATTGAATCAGCCCAGCTACCCGCGGAGGTATAGACTCAGCCAGCTATATCAGCTATGCCTGGGGCCGGGGGCGTATTTACTGAACTAGCCTCGATCCCATGAGCGGCGTGAGAAGGCATGGTGAGGGCGACTTTCACTGTCGCATAGCTCCTGGAACGAAGCTGTTAAGCGGAAACAATCAAGCGAAAATATAGAACACGCTAAAAAGTGAAACAGAAAAGACAAATATCTTCAAACTGATAGAAATAAAGCAGTGCACAAAAAGTTAAGAGTAAGTTCTTTACTGAGTTTAATATAAATACCCCATCGCTTGCATTGGGCAAATGATCAAAATGAGCAGTATTTGAATAAAAAAAAATTATTCGTGTAGGTATGCCACTCAAACCAGGTCACATGTGCGATGCATCGCTCTGAACCAGCCAGCACAGGATGATGCATTGCCACCAGGGATCGGGGGCCGCACATGTGGCCTTTGCCCGTACTGCGCGGCGCGCGACCTTGACATCCATTTCATGACACGGTGTCGGTGGGTCGGTGGGGCTGTGAACGCGGTCACGACGCGCTTCGTGACCCAATCACGACCCCCGTCCCCAGCGGCCGAGAGTTCACGGGAGGGGGGCGAGCTTTGGCTGCCGACTGAGGGGCCCGGCAGATGAGGGGGAAGGGTCATACGGCCGACCGTTTATAACCAGAGGGCCGTATCGGCAGGGAAAAGTTTAATTGTCTACCAATAAACTTTTTCGAGTGTTAGCTTTCGATCTGTTTGAGTCAAACCAACAAAAATGTTTGTGTGGACACTGGACATGTAACAAGTTTGTCTGCCGGCTTGCGAGTTCACCACTTCCTCAGAGGTGAGCGACCGGGGTTCAAGAAGCAGGCGGCTGCACAGGCGGGCGGTCAGAGGGGCAGGCGGTCGACCGGACGGTTCCAGAGGCGGGCGGGCGCGCCGGTACGCCGCAGGTGCGCTCGTGGCCGTTCGGAGATGCTGCTCACCGATACCACAACCAACCGGGCACCAACCATACTGCACACCGCCTCGCGTGAGCACCTCGCACCGGATTGGACCGCTCCTAAGTAAACACCGTTTGCCGGTGGCACAAATTGGCCTCCATCACAAAACCATGAGCGGTACCGACAGGGTATATCGGAGCTGGTAACCACTTATTACGGCGGCAGCGCCAGTTTGTTGGTTCAACACCCTCACCGCGATTGGCCGCGATCGGTGCCCGGTCCGGGGGCGGGCGCCGCGCGGCCGCGCGATGGCCGGCACGCGATCATCCGGCCGGCGACACCGCCCTGATAGGAGAGCTGCCGGCCGCCGGCCGCCGCCCGCGCGCCACCAAAGCACATAATTGGTGGTCCGGTGTCTGCGCCGGCCTATCGCAGCCGCCGCCGAGATCGGCCACCTTTCCTGGGCACCTGTCAATGAAGAGGTGATTGAAGACGCCGACCGCATACGTGCACGACCGTCCCGGACCGCAGCCATACACCACAACTGGGCGAGACCGCGGCCAATAAAAACGGTATGCAGCGCCACCCTGCACTTAGACCAGCATACCTATCGGCCTTTAAGTGTGCATTGCATTGCGTGCTACAAGCACGTGTCTCTTATCTTTCAAGGTGCGAATCATGATTCCCGGACCAAAAAATCGTCAACAATAGTGATACCATACCGGGATAATCCTTCCAAGAGAATGGCTTTCAAAAGTGGTAACAAATATTTCAGATTTTCCAGTTTTACGGATTACTGGATGTCCATCTAAGTGGATAGTCTACTCGAGAATTCTCCCCTGAGGGTTTCTGTCTCCAAATGGGACTATAAACTCGTTCCCTCCAGCGACCCGTGGGAGCATCTCCGGCGTCTTGGAGCGGCAGGGGAGGGGTGCGCCGGTTTCCGGACTCGCTGACATTGATTGTCGGCATCGATTGACCTCGATGTGGCCACCCGCCGTCGTCGCTAGTCGTTGGCCCTGTTGGGTCGCCCCGGCGAGCGGAGTTCCCCACACTGAGTACAACTGCAAACGTCACGCAGGCGGCGGCGACACCGAGCGCCGGTGACGTGACCCCCTGACCTCCCCCCCCCCCCTGGCCATGGCAGACAGCGCGACTGGCGGGCCGCCCCCCCCCCCCCCCCCCGACTGCAGCCGGTGCCAGGAGTCGGACAGTCGGCCGCCGTCGGTCGGGGCAGTCGCACACAGAAGAGCCGACGCCTGACGCCGCTCCGTCCAGCCGTGCATGCCCCTGACAGCCACGACCGAGCCCGTGCAGGCCGCCCCAGGGCCGAGGTCACGTGTCAGTGACGTCAGAGGGGGGAGGGGCGGGAGGTCACGTTCGTGGCTACGAGCCGGCACGCACGGTATACCTCAGGCTCGGCTCGGGCCACGCACCGGTAGCAAGCATCGAGCCACCCACAGAGGGTGCACCCTCTGGGCTCACAGCATGGGGCCACGCGGTATCTGGGGCACTGTGGGTCACAGGTGGAAGTGAGGCCATTATGGGTCAAACAGGGACCTTGGAACCACTATGCAACAGGGGAAATCGGGGCTAAACTGGGGCCAGACCATTGCGCTGTGCAGACATGGAGTACTGCAGTTGAAATGACATGCATTCTGCTCGAACCGTCGTTTCGAAACGCTGTCATCGAACATATAGATCACTCTGAGAATTGGCTCTGACGTGAGAAAGTGTTGCCAAAATTGGTGCTGTTGTTGGTGGTTAGGCGTTATATGCCCGTCTCCCCAGCAAACAGAACAGTTTGGGTAGTCACACTGTCAAACAGTGCTCCGCATGAGAGGTGGTGGTCCACTGTCCTAGTCACAGTCACACGCAGGGGAGCCGAAGGCCGGCGTCACGCGCCGCGGCGCCGGTTCGCCCGGTCGTGACGCCGAGTGACGTTTACGAGTGATGCCGTCATCCCGTGTCACCTGGGTGATGTCACCTCCCCACCCACCCCTGACCGGAAGTTACTGTCGAGGGGGGGGGGGGCACTAGTGTGGTGCATGTGTCCGCCCCAGTGCAGTGGTGGGAGTTTACCAATGTGCACGTTCTAGTTCAGCTATTACCGGCTACACGTCACTCTTATCGTCTAATTAGTCAAAAAGTGACAAAACATTTCGATAGCATACACATGGCAACTGTGTGGGTAGTAAGCATACCACACATGTGGATCACATGGCTCGGCAACTGGAAAGCTGACCTGGGACTGCTCCCTACGGCAGCTGGCCGCTGACCTAGGACAGTTCACCAGCTGCCCAGCTGCCCCCGGCACTCCCAAAGCACAGGGCGCCGGCGCAGCTGCCCGGGCCGTGGCCTTGACGGCCTGATGATGCCCCTATCAGCCACCAGCACACGGTGCTTTTTGCACAGACTGTTTGAGGCTGTGCGTGTTTTTGCCAGCGATGGGTTATCGCGGACCGAGTTGACAAGTGGCCCGGCCGATGGCAAACGACGGGCCGGCTGACGGATCGCGAACGGAGGGGCTGAGCGGGCCGCGGGTTCGAGACTGGGCTGGGCTTTTGGCTGGGCTGGGCTCGGCTGGGCTGCGATATGTTGATATGTTCACATCGTGGCTCATCTCCCTAGGTCACTAACCACATTGGGCTGGGCTCAGGCCTCAGAGAGCAGCGTATAAAGTAAATCTGAGTCACTTTTGTAAACATATCTGCTCAGGGCCACACGCCCGGGCCACACACACTGCTCGCAGCTGAAAATACAACAATAAAGCAGAGGACCTCACGGCCGGCCGTGGTCACGTGACCACATGGCACATGCAGGCTGCACTGGGTACGTTCTGAATAGTAACCACGTGACCGTCCCGGCCCGACAGTACTGGGTCACGCTGTGGCACAGACACCACCCTATGAGTCACGTGACCACAGTACTATCAGCTGTTGGTGAACACGTGTCATCGCCCGGCGACCAACACTGCAGTGGTTTGTTCAGGGCTCGGTCTGCTGCAACTTGTACCGCACGGGCCGCACTGCCGGCGTCCAACAGTACCTGACCTGGGCCAACAGTTTGGTGCAGAGGCAGGCCCGGCTACACGGCCCAAACGTCAACACAGCAGGCCAGCGAGCCACTACTATACCGGCGGGCGGCTGCTCGTCGCGTAGTATCGGAGCCAAATATAGGCGGTCAGAACAGACAACCGCATCGGGAGTTACACGGACGGCCGTGACCGGCGGCCGCTCGGCTAAGGGCCGCTGTGGCTTAGTTATGGCTGCTTGGATGGCTTGCGCTGAGCGAAAGTGGCGACAGAGGGCCGTCTGTGTGGTGCTTGATACCCCGCTGCTGCATCGACGAGGCTCGGTTTGACCGGGCACTATTCGTCGGTGCGAATTTCCCACCCCTTCCCCTCCCAGCCCTCCCCCTACCCGACTCCGGAGTTGCGTGACCTCTGCTGACCCCTCCCCCTCCGACGGGCAGCTTCAACCATGAGCCGCCGCGCCGTCCACTGCGCGGCTCGATCGTAACTTCTGACAGGCTGCCGCCCGCCCGCGATCCGCCGGGGAGCGCTCGGTCGAACGGACGCGCAGCGCACGCACAATGTGCGTGGGGCGGGCGGCTGGCAGCGTGCCAACTGCGCACAGTCGGCCCTGACCTGTGCCCTGCAGAGTGCAGTGCTGTCAGGCGAGCGGCCAGCGCGGCGGGGCGCCGGGGTGCGTCTGCGTTCGGAGAGACGTGGGCAGCGAGCGGAGAGAAGCCTCCCGACCGACCGGCGCCCGCAGTCGGCCTCAGCTCCGAGTGTGTCGCTGGAAACTAACAGTGGAATATTTCCAAATAGGCGATGAACATTAGAGATTTACAGATGGGCATGAAATGAAGCGCCAAATGCGCATTTTTCCAAATATATCGTGGGTGCGTTGTTTCGCGTTATCAGTGAGTCAGCTTCCCTTTTAAATTTCGACCCACGTCACATATAGGTACCATACCACTAGTCAAAGGCAATTCAATTCGTTTATACATTAAAAACTGACAATTCGTACAACGGCTATTGGCATTCTGATATCACGCCTCCCCCGGTGACGGGAAGGGTCCGTTCCCTCGGTGACGGCAGGGACGGGTCCCGCAGTGCCGGCGCCAATAAGCCCACCTGACCTGTTTGAGTCACCGGGTCGGCACCAAATGTCAGTTCGGCGGCGCCGGCCCGGCTGGCAGACGGGCTGACGGGACCGGAGCCAGGTGAGGGGGGGGGGGGGGGGTCGCTGGCAGAGCCGCTCGAACATCATCACCTGCCACTAATCCCCTATCTTGTCACCATCCGCCAGCAGTGTCTGTTTGCCGTCAGCTCTCGTTCGCTTAACGTGCCGACGATTGGGAGGTCGCTTCATTTCCTGTGCTCCAGAAATGTTGTGTAATTCCAAGCCAGCTGCGATTTAGGACTCTGGCAATTTTTGGGCAGCGGCAACGCAGCTGGGCAACTGAGCTGCTACAACAGATTGTCGTGAGTTCCATCTCTAGCTGACTTATTTAATTAAATTTATAGCAGATCAAAAGCCACATAAAACGTGTTATTATTGACTACTGCTGAAAAAATGGTTGGCTCACTGTTTCCGGTGTCAGATAAAAACAATGATATACCACGGCTGGACAGTGCAATAAGATAACGTTTGACAGCAGCGCCCGCGCTGCACGACCGGGAACGGGTAGGGGGGAGCAGAACAGAGCAGAGGGGAGAGGGGAGAGGGTAGAGGGGAGAGGGGGAGGGGAGGGCGTGGCGGCCAAACAGAGCGACCGCCTGTTGCCAGCTCGCCGGTGGCCGTCACTCGTCCGGCAGCCGCAAAAACGAGCCGCCGCGCGGGGCCGCCGCGCCGGCCAGCGGGCAGAAGCGGCCGCCCGGAGAGCGAGGGAGACGGCTCCAGACTGAGCAGCGAGAGGGCTTCAGGCTGAGGGAGAGGGTAGGGAGAGTGTAGAGAGAGGGACGGGAGGAGGGAGCCTGTGCAGAGACAGAGGTGGGAGGAGGGATCCTTACGGAGACAAGGACCGTGGGACTGGGAGGAGGGCCGACGTGGATTGGGAACAGCGACGGAGCGAAATCACTTGTGACTGATTTTGAAGGGCTGGCACGTCATCCGCCCCCAGAAAACCTCGCTGGCATTTCATTGTCCTTCTGTTTGAAACCTGTTCGTTGCATTCTACAGATATTCGAAGAGACAGACGGTACATCGCAGCTGCATCCCTGAATACCTGACCACCAGCCGTGGCCCGAACTGAATTTGACTGAGGCCTAAGCTTAGCATCTCAATAAGTTTTATCATCTCAATAAGTTTTATCATGGACGCCATACCAAGGCCACTTCGCCGCTCTAAACCATCTGCAGCTCACCCTTCCAAAACATCTACATACCAGGAACAATATCATCAATCGTGTATCGTTTTCGGGGAAGCAGCCGACAGCGGCCCCGCCAGAAATGTGAATAATGGCCCGCCCTGCAGCCAGATGCAGAAGCACTCGTAACTCGTGGCGGTCGCGGGCACTCAAAACAAGGCACAGCATGTCAGGGCATTGCGTCCCTAAACAAACACTACTGACACAGACGGTAATCGTCCGTCTGGACGCTGCAACCTTGGCCGCGTCACAGCGGCACAGCCGCGCCCGTCTGTGCTGGGGCCCCTGGGGCAGCCCGTCCAGCGCCGGGGCAGGCGGCTGGAGCTACCACGGCACGACAACGTGGCAGCGCGGCTCTGTGCGCCATTCGGGTGGATGTGGGTCGACGCAGTCGGCAGCCGCCGCATGTCCGGCTCCCGTTCCATCGATTCGGACGGGGGAGGCGCGCACAATGCCAGGTGCGTTACGGAGGGCGCCGTCGCACGCGCCCCTCGGTCGCGCCCCGGCCCGGCCCGCGTGTCCGGCGCCCCTCCGACGTGGCGG
Source organism: Amphibalanus amphitrite (assembly GCF_019059575.1). NCBI lineage: Eukaryota > Metazoa > Arthropoda > Thecostraca > Balanomorpha > Balanidae > Amphibalanus > Amphibalanus amphitrite. The sequence continues at coordinate 107,019 of NW_024882919.1, forward strand.
CCGGCACAGGGAAGGCGCCGAGGCCACGCACATGCGTGCGCCCGGCGCCGGACGCGTGATAGTGCTTATCGGTGTGCGTTCGAGGAGGCGAAAACAGACAGCGGCGCGGCCCGGGGCCGGCGGACCGGCCGGCCGGGCGCGCCGGGCCGGCCTGGTACGGGGCCCCGCGGCAGCCCTGTTCTCCGCCGGCCTGGCATGTCCGGTCTGGTGCCGCCGCCCGGCGCCCGGCGCCTGGCGGGCCAGCGCGGCGGTCTGCCGTGTGCGGTCTGCCCACTGACCCAGTGGCGACTCGGGGCTGTTCTCGGAGAGGAGCGGGGACAGCGCACGGCTCCCGGCCGGCTGCGGCTCCGCTGCAGAGTGCTGCTCACAGCTGACCTACTGCCGTCGAGCCGGCACGTCCGCGCCGCCCCACCCACATCAAAGCAGCAGCGCGGGCCGGCCGGCTGAGCTGCAGAGCCGGGATCGCCGGCGGCGCACCGGCCGGGCCACCGCGACCGGACCGGTTCTGCTCGCCGGGTCGGGGAGCGGTCATGGCCGCCGGCCACTGCACCGGACGGTCAGACAGACCTGACCAGCGGCTGAACAGACACACAGACCTGACCAGCAGCCGGACGGTCAGACAGACCAGACCAGCGGCTGGCCACTGATCACTACCCAACCAATGCAACAGCCGGACGGATAGACAGGCCCTCGGCAGACTCTACCTGCAGACCTGATCGACGCAGAGAGGCAAACAAAGCCGGTTTGAATGAATACACCCAGGCGCGGATACAAGGGGGGGGGGCCATGGGGGCCATGGCCCCCCCCCCTTGGCCGATTTTTTTTCAAAAATGAAATAAAAAGTTAAAAAGTTAAAAAGCTGAAAAGGGGGCCTCCTGAAAATAAAGTGGCCGAAATCCGAATGAGTTTTTTTTTTAACCTACCCACTTGGTTATTTCTTAGAAGACTAGCTGAGAAGACTTCTTTGTTAGAAGATTGGTAAAGCTTTTCATAACTTGGAGGTCTCTTATACTCACAGAGATGACCACTTTTACAGGGCCTCCTAACCTGCACAGAGGGCCTCCAAGCCTGCACAGATGTTGAGATGTTGCCTGAACAGCTAGATAAGCTCAATAGACGCAGTTTTTTTTTTGGGGGGGGGGCCAACAAGTGGGAAGATGGGGCCTCCAACAGGTGGGATTATGGGGGGGGCCTCCTGGTTTCTAATGGCCCCTCCCTTGGAGATTTTCTGGATCCGCCCCTGAATACACCTACATATATACCGTCAGCAGTCAGCACTCCCTGAATACTGTCAATATGCAAGCACTGGCATATTATACGAAGGCAAATACTTTCAATGCACCGCGCCCACGAGTCGTGCTCAAACCTGTCGTGCAGTGCACATTGCGCATATTTCGAACGTTACGTTACGTTACCAAAACCAGGGGAGCCTTCGGGGAGTGTGGAGTGTGCGCCCCGCGCGCAGTAAAACCGGCAGCTCTGGTGCGGCGGAGGCGTTCTCCCCTACCCTCCCCGTCGGGACCCATCCGCAACAGTCCCGGCGCGATTTGGTGTGCCGTCGCGTGAGAAGTGTATTTGTGTTGTTACTTGTTATTGATTGTTGTGTTTGTTATTACGTCGCGTACCACGGGGCTGTGATGCTTGTGTGCCTTGTATCGCGTTGGTGGGCGCTCCGCCGGCCGCTGCCCGCGCTCGCTGTAGCGCCGGCCAATCGGAGGGCCGGGCCGGGCGGCTAGCCCCAGGCGCCGGCCGAACTGACCTGGGGTCGGGACTGGGAGCGGCAGTCAGTCGGCTCTCGATCTCTGCGCGGTACGTGCCCGTCCGGACACGTACGGGCACTCTCTGAGCTCGGGCGTCGCTCCGGCGATTTGAGGCCGTCCCAATAATCTAATACTGGTGGTTCGCCCTTGTGGACGACCATTTTGATGCCAGTATTCCCCCTAAATCTAATACGTTTGCATCTCTACGGAGTATGGTTTCGGCCGTTCGGTCGAACCTACTCGTAAAGTTTCCTTAGCAATTTCCCATAGTTATCCTCTCTTAATCTGGCTTAGCTCCAGTTTAACTCCGGATATAGCGCCGTTTCACCTCAGGGTTAACACACGACATACAATCGCGCACATCAGCGGGATGCGCTCATGTTCGACGGCTCGATGCGTCTGACTCGTTCTTGGATTCGTGTTTGTCTTTGCTGGCAAGTGTCTAACCAGCTCATGTCTTGTTCTTGATTTGTCTTGATTTTCGGCACGCATGAGTAAGACTTGTGCGGAGGTTTCTCCGACAAGGTTTCGACAATACATTTAAGACGTGCCAAGTACAGCTTTGACCTGGCGGTCGCGGTGATCAGTCGGCTAGTCCATTCTCTCAAATGATACAGTCCACTTAAAGCTCTCCACACCCACTTCGACTGCACGTCCCCCGCCACAGTAGGGTGCCAACGCGGGCCACTCTCTGTGGACAGCGGCAGGGCCGCTCCAAGTTTCGACGTGCAGGGCGACCTTTCAACATCAACACGGGGTAGCGGCCACGACATAGTCCTCCGGGGGCCGGATCACTGGGAGCATTTCCACCAGGTTTGCTTATAGTGATCAATCACCAGCATATATAGGAAGAGATGGGCAAGCCAGACACCAACACAGACATTGAGTCGCTGAAAGCGAAACGCACCAAAGACCGAAGCAAAGCTACAAAATTGTCGAATGATCTAAAGCGCCTCTACACTCAGGTAGACCAAGGCAATCAGAATGCAGACAGACATGAGTTGGACTACACGATAGAACTCGCTGAAGGCCATCTTTCGCAGATGGACGAGCTGAACTCGCAGCTGAGTGAGCTGGGGTTAGAGGATGAATCCCCTCACTACGCGGAGCTTCACAGAGCAGTCGGCCTGGGTAAGCGTCTTCTCGCAGACGCAAGTAAGAGGAACGAGACTGCACCTGTTGTGACACAGGTCGTAGCTCCTCAGAACCATTTCAAACTGAATTTCACGCTTCCAAAGTTCAATGGAGACCTCATGGCTTGGCAAGAGTTTTGGGAACTGTACGAAGCGTCAGTACACCAAAACAGTGCCTACTCCCCAGTGCAGAAGCTATACTACCTGAGACAGCATCTCGATGGAGCTGCAGCGCGGTCAATTCAGGGCTTGCAGTTGACAGCAGACAGCTATGAGATCGCTGTTCAAACACTGAAGGAGAGGTTCGGAAAGGACAGCCTGAGGAAGGACACCATCATCGCCAAGCTGCTCAGCCTGCCGACGGTGGCAAGCACCGACAATCTGAAGTCACTGAGACGTCTGGTGGATGATGTGACGACCGGAGTCGCTTCTTTGAAGACACTCAAAGCCGAACACACTGGTGATGTTCTTCTACCCGTCCTGAAAGGGAAGATTCCACCTCCCTGGCGTCTTCAGTGGGCGAGGCAGCGGGGACAGACCATGGGCCAAGAACAAAGAGAGTTCGCAGAATTTCTCGCATTTCTGCAGAAGGAAGTGGGGTATCTTGAAGAGGCCGCTCAAGTACCATGCAGCAAGGCTACTGATGACAGCTGTCCAACGGTACAGAAAGCGACAACAAGTGTGCTGAACACCCAGCGAGTTCAGGCAACGCCAGCTCAAAAACCGTGCCCTGTGTGTAAGGGATCCCATCGTCTCGACAAGTGTTCGCGGTACCTGGAGATGACCGTGGAGGACCGCTGGACGACGGTGAAGAGGGTAAGGGCCTGCTTCCGCTGTCTCGGACGTCACTTCATCAAAGACTGTAGGAGTGGCAATTGCAGGCACTGTCAGGGTTCGCACCATACCTCTCTGCATCGCCACCAAGCCCCAGCGCTAGAGCCTGTACCTGCTCCTCCTGCCAGCTCTGTTCCCTACAGTCCTGCTGTACCACCTCCCGCGCCGGTACCTCCAACAGTTAGCACGCATCCATCAGTCTCTCAAAATCAACGGCCAGGACCTTCCACTTCCAGCCACGGCCAGCACTCCCATCCAAGCATGCGCTACGCAGCTCAGCGTACTACATCACAGTGTTACATTCAGACTGCGCTGGTGGTGGGGAGAGGGCCACGCGGACCCAAGATGCTGAGAGCCCTGCTGGATGGTGGGTCCGACGCTTCTTATATCAGGAAGACGGTCGCCGAAGAGATGAGTCTGGACGTCATCGGCTCCGACACATTCGCTTGCGTCGGCTTCCAGGAGAGAGCGGAGGAGCCACGGTCATACGATCGCGTCGCAGTCGACCTACAAAACCGACACGGAGGTGAAGCAAGGAGATTCGAGCTGTGGTGTTGCGACCGCCTGTGCGCACCTCTACCACCGGCAGAGCAGCCCGAGGGACTAGAGGAGAACATCGAGCTGGCCGACGACTTCAGCGGTGGCCAGGTGGACATCCTGATAGGGACAGACCAGTACTACAAGGTCGTGCTGCGGGATTGCGTCGTTCTAGATGAATCCCTGAGAGCGCTGGATACGATCTTTGGCTACGTGATCCACGGGAAGGGCACTGCAACAGAGCAGTCCACTCGACATGTATACCACTGTCAACAAGTGGAACAGATGTGGGACCTCAATTCCATGGGTAAAACTCCGGATCCTGAAGCTCAGAAACTCCAACGAGAACCCGAGGGAAACTCACAAGAAGAGCGCTATGGGCCGGGACTAGAAGCTGAGGTCCCGAGATCCGTCCATCCTCTTGGTGAAGACGTGATCTTCCAAGTCTTCTGCGACGAAGCCAGCAAGACTTGCTGTGCCGTCGTGCACGCTGCCCACGGTGGGGAGCCTCAGCTGGTGGTGACAGGAGCCAGACTGCGCCCTCTGACACCGGCCAGCAGTCAAAATCAGAGAATCGAGGAACCAGAAGATCCGGCGAAGGAGTTGAAGAACACCAGCCCCTTCCAGGCCAAGAGTCAAGCACTCGATGTGCGCACGGATGACGAAACGAGACCGTCACGGAGCTGTGCTAGTGCGGTGGTCACATCGACTCGCACAACTCACACTCGCACAACTCACACCAGAGGGCCATTCCTTCCGACGAACTGTTGCCATCGGAAACAAGCGATCAACATAACATCGTGGGTGCTGCGGCTCATCCATAGCCTGCGCTTTCGAAAGGAGCAGCGAGCTAACGGACCACCCAGACCCAAGAAGCAGCGCAACGCTCTGTATTGGTGCATCAAACTGGCTCGGCGGAGTGCGGAGGTTCTCCGACTCCCTAGTCCCAGTCTTCGTCCGAGTGCGGAGGTTCTTCGACTTCTAAGTCACAGTTCCATCTGAGTGCGGAGGTTCTCCGACTCCATCAAGCAATCCTACCATTCTGAGAATTCGCACGTAATATTGTATTGTTATGTCTTTCTCAGTCATCCATCATTCAAGTATCCTGCTTTCGTTCAACGTTTCCTGTGGCAAACGCATCACAACTTACGTCATTTCCCAACGTCCCGTCATCTTGCATTTTCCTGATTTGATGCCCAGAATCTTTCCATTAGCGAAAAGTCACTCATCGTCGCCACTTTGCCCATTTTCCTCAAACCATCGAACGTTCCCCGATGTGTTACATTGTGCGTTTATTTACTCATGTTTGTATCATTAGCAGGCCAACATGGAGACGACTATGCTCAACGATGACGAGGCCGGAGACTGGCTGGCGGACCGGGCGGGACCGGACACAGTACATGTCCGCGACACCCGATCTCCGCATGCTGCAGCCCGTTGCTCCGGACTGTCTCCCCGGGCGCCACTCGACCGGATCCTGACCCGTGCGCGCGTCGGCGCGGCGTGGACCAGCCTGGACTTGGAGCCGGGAGACACTCGACGGCTAGCGTGTCGTCATGGTGACATGTGACGGATACATGTGTTCAAGAAGAGAAAAAAAAACCTTCGTTTTTTGGTGGGGAGTATGTGGAGTGTGCGCCCCGCGCGCAGTAAAACCGGCAGCTCTGGTGCGGCGGAGGCGTTCTCCCCTACCCTCCCCGTCGGGACCCATCCGCAACAGTCCCGGCGCGATTTGGTGTGCCGTCGCGTGAGAAGTGTATTTGTGTTGTTACTTGTTATTGATTGTTGTGTTTGTTATTACGTCGCGTACCACGGGGCTGTGATGCTTGTGTGCCTTGTATCGCGTTGGTGGGCGCTCCGCCGGCCGCTGCCCGCGCTCGCTGTAGCGCCGGCCAATCGGAGGGCCGGGCCGGGCGGCTAGCCCCAGGCGCCGGCCGAACTGACCTGGGGTCGGGACTGGGAGCGGCAGTCAGTCGGCTCTCGATCTCTGCGCGGTACGTGCCCGTCCGGACACGTACGGGCACTCTCTGAGCTCGGGCGTCGCTCCGGCGATTTGAGGCCGTCCCAATAATCTAATACTGGTGGTTCGCCCTTGTGGACGACCATTTTGATGCCAGTATTCCCCCTAAATCTAATACGTTTGCATCTCTACGGAGTATGGTTTCGGCCGTTCGGTCGAACCTACTCGTAAAGTTTCCTTAGCAATTTCCCATAGTTATCCTCTCTTAATCTGGCTTAGCTCCAGTTTAACTCCGGATATAGCGCCGTTTCACCTCAGGGTTAACACACGACATACAATCGCGCACATCAGCGGGATGCGCTCATGTTCGACGGCTCGATGCGTCTGACTCGTTCTTGGATTCGTGTTTGTCTTTGCTGGCAAGTGTCTAACCAGCTCATGTCTTGTTCTTGATTTGTCTTGATTTTCGGCACGCATGAGTAAGACTTGTGCGGAGGTTTCTCCGACAAGGTTTCGACAATACATTTAAGACGTGCCAAGTACAGCTTTGACCTGGCGGTCGCGGTGATCAGTCGGCTAGTCCATTCTCTCAAATGATACAGTCCACTTAAAGCTCTCCACACCCACTTCGACTGCACGTCCCCCGCCACAGTAGGGTGCCAACGCGGGCCACTCTCTGTGGACAGCGGCAGGGCCGCTCCAAGTTTCGACGTGCAGGGCGACCTTTCAACATCAACACGGGGTAGCGGCCACGACAGGGAGTCCCCTGGATGCCAGATAAAGTCCCCGAAGGAGCGCGCCGCACACTGAGCTCAGACTAGCGGTATCCAGCCACTGACGTCCAGCGTCCTGTGGCGTCAGTCTAATATACATATGTAAGTACGTCACTTTGTGTCACATCACATCACATCACGTCACATCATACGGTCTGAATGAATGGGTGAGAGTCGTTGCTAAGCAGAGTGCAAGTAGAAATCGACATAAGCAAATCGATATGAGAGTTGAGACATCAACATCACCACAATGTCCACCGACAGGGACCCTGAGATCTCCGATGGCGACAGGCCTGTTACAGAACCGGGCCACCGCGCTGTCGGCGGATGACTGGTATGATGCCGCAGACGTGAACTGGGTACTCCGTCTGCCAGTCGGCGGCGGCGGAGCCACAGCCCACTATCTGGGTCACAGACAGACGGTCGTCCGGCGGATCCAGGCAGGTGACAGGGGTCAGAGGTCTCGCCAGGCTGACCCGGCGCTCCAGAGTGTTCCACTCAGCACGCTGGTCGGTCGGGGTACGCGCGGCGGCGGCCCGGCGCCCGGCGTCGGCGTGCGTGCGGCGCCCGACGCTAATTCAGGTCACGCTGCCGGAGCACACCCGGGGCGCCCGGTCCGCGCTGACCTTTGTCCCTGGGGACTGGTCCAAGAGGCGGGTATCAGTGGGCAGACGGCTCCGAGCATCCCGGCGTCCGGTCACATGGTCCAAATACACCCGCCGAGGTAAACAAATCGCCAGCGAGACGCTCCGTCTGTTGGCACGTGCTCTGGGAGACGTGACGTCATTGTGACGTCACACTAGCCGACGGACCATTCAGCCAGCTGACCCAGATAGCGCCGCTCAGATGAGCCAACCCGCTGAGGGTGGATAGACGTCGTCCGAGATATCATATCGATGTCATCAGCTGCGTTCCCATGTCTGGGCTGCACCTCCGCAGCTAAGCCGTCCATCGCAGTGAGTGCTCGATTCTCCCTCCCTCTACGTAGCTCCATCTCCCACCCCATGACCCGCCCCTTCCTCGGATCGTCCGTCGGCCCCGATGACCCGGCCCCGGCGCCCCTCACGGTCCGACGCCGCCCCGTCGGCCGGTCGGGAGGGAGCTGTTGGCTGCGGCTCCGATGAATAGTATCGCTCCCACCGACCGGGCCAACCAAGCCGCGATGATCGCTATAACAGTAACACGATGGTACGCCTCGCCACATCAGCGCAGCAGAACCCAGCAACTCGACCGCATCACAGGATTGCAGAGAGGTTTGCCGGTTCATCCCGACCGTACCCACCGGGTGGGCTGCATGTATGCGCAATTGCGTTAGTGGAGGGCTTCTCGGGGCATACGGTGCCGGACCTACCTGGTGCGTGGTCCTCCCGACCGAAGACTGCTCCGCGGAGGGGTGCGGTGTGTCGGCGGTGTTACACGGGTCACAAGAACTCTGCCCGGCTGCCGGCTGAAACGATAGACGGCACTGGTCAGAATATTGGTCCAGTCAGGTAAAATGAGGCTAAGGTTGACTTACGTCAAGTCAGGTCAGGTCGGTTCTTGCTTAGCTTGTGTGGCGTGAGTCAAAATAGTTGAGGTCGGGTCAGGTCAGGTTTTGACGAAGATCCGTCGCGTCAGGCTTAACTAACTACATACCTACATCAGTCCCCCAGCCCCAGACATCCACTGACACTTCGGGGACATAAGTGACTTCTGACAACAGACCAGTCAATCTGCACCAGCCGGGACGCGTAACGCAGTCGACCTGTAGCGGTGCACAACTCTTGTACATTTAACGTTGCGTCTGACAGTCTGAATACATATTCAGCCAGCAAGCTGTCAGCTCCGTTTTGGGCCACGGTCGGCATTCTATATCCAGATAACGCAGTGGTCGGTTTATGAAAAGTACCCAAAGCCGGCTAATAAAGCACAGAGTCCAATTAGTGTGGTGATATATCAAATGGCATTAGGAACGTAGTCGGGGTTTTGTTTCAGATTACCTGCAACGGGTATTTGGACACCCGTCAAAGTCAATGCTACTTTCAAATCTCATTTCATATCGCAGCACAAACGCTTTAAAAATCGACGATCTGCCATTATTTGATAAAACAACGCTCACGGTAAAACGTTAATGACAGTCAGCAGTCACTTTTTAAAGGCTTAGTTGGAATGCAACAATGCACCATTTATCATTGAGTAATTGGCCATATATATCATGAAGCTTGTAAATGCAAATCGCAAAATGTAACTCAGTGCTAACCCGCCTGGTTCAGCACCTGACACGTTACAAAAACAAAATCAAACACTTCATATATGCATCAGTTATCACATCAGAACACTCCACTATGCGGGCAGATTTAAATTAGGTTAAGGTTGACTGGTCCGGGCTACTGTGTTACGCTCGCTGAGCAAATACAAAGGGTCATTGCGCAGAAGCGCGTGGCGTGACACTGCAACTTCCACAGACCCGTGTGAAAACCAGCCGCATTCCATTGGACAAATGACAATAAACTATTCCAGAGCCGAGACTAGACCCCTGGAGTCGTCCCCGACGTCTGTGGTACGGCGTAGATCGTCTGCTATCCAGGTGGACTCAGAGACTCGTTGAAAGTATGAGCACCATAACCAACGAGTCTTGGCAACGATTCATAATATATGACGCTATCTGTATGTCATACCGTATATGCTAACAGCTCGGGCGAGCCGTACACAGGCAATACGAGCCGGCCACATCCGCTAACGTCGCGTCGGACGCCGGACTTTCACTCGGCCGATCACTGTGGAGACGGCGGTATACCTACGCGGGCCTCCCGGCTCAGGCTGGCCGCAGCGAGCCGCACGCAGACATTTGTGGCCGGCTCACGTCTCTGCTCAGATTCAGTGGATCCCGCGTCTGTGGGATCCCGACCCAACCTACCGTCTGGCACAGGTCAGTCGGTGTCGACTCTAATCACAGCGCGGGATAGCGGACGTATATATATCCACCATAGACAGGCCGGAGAACGACAGAGTGCCGCACCATCAGAGACGGCTGTCTCCCTGTCGAATGTCGATGTCACCATGTTGGTATCGCGGGCGGGGGCGGGGGCGGGGGCGGCGGTCCGGGTCGGAGGAACCGCCGGCGGTTCGTGTGACCGATCGCCTCACAGACAATGCCCCGTTGTTGACAGGATAGGTATGAGCGAGGGTGGGCGTCCCATTTCAGTTGCCTGGTCGACCGCCCCGAGTCGCGTCCACAGACGTGGGATCCACTGAATCAAGCAGAGACGTGAGTCGGCCGCAAATGTCACTCAAATACGTGACCAATCCAGAAAAAAAAAAATGACCACGATGCCTTTGATCAGAGAAAGCTCCTCGCCGGGAGATAAGCCACACAGAGGCAGCAAAAAGACAGGCGACATGAAACAGGATCCCAGATTTAAGATCTTAAGTCTGCGGACACTTCCTTTTTATGTAAAACGCTTCTGGTAAAAAAGTCGCAGAACAAGAAAGCTTACGGAATAAGACTGTCATGTGTCGCGCCTGGCTGGCAGAGCTGTCAGTTTACTCCACACTAGGCCAGCAGAGCTGCCGGTTTACCCCATAATCTGCCGACGGTGCCTGCGATCCTGCTGGACAGGCTTGACTTTTCACACCCTTGACCGCTCATCTACGGCGACGGATTGTTCTGACGGGACCGGCAGAGGTTGAGCGCGCTAAGTGCGGACCCGGCCACATCTGCAGGCTGGCGTCATCAAAGGCTCCATCACCAGAGTTTTCAGTATCACCACCATCACCATAGACCTTAGGAACAGCGGCGGCGGCGGCTCCGGTCCCTGGCCGATCCGAGAGCCGCCCGGTGTGACACAAAAACAGTCCCCTGAGTGGTTTGAGCCGCTAGGGAACACAAACAGCTTCGCCCCGCGGTAGAAGTGAAATGGGTCGAGGGATGGCTGAGATGCTGTGATGAGAGGGCGCCGGTGGGACGGGACGGCACGGGGTGGGACTGAATCGGATAGGATGGACTGGGGAGTAATGGGATGGGACGGAGTGGGATGGAATGATAATTGGATAGGACAGGCAGCGAGTTGCAAAGCACGCTGCCTAGCACGGACACAAAAAGCTTGGTTTAAACGGAGAAGCAGTAAGTTGGAAAGTGAAACGAGTGAAGCCGTTGTCAGAATTCGACATACAGGGTGTCCCAAAAGTAAGGTCATCATTTGTTTTGGCCACACCGCCAAAAATACCCGATGGATAGATATAAATAGGACATCATATGAAAGAGCATTTTATAAAATTTTATTCTGATATACATATGAGTCAATACATTGGCTTGTAGCCCCACATTTACTGCTTTTCTACATGGCTACCATTTCGGGCCGCGTGCACGAATAGACTGCGTTTTACTTCCTCCTGGAGCGATTCTCTGGTGAGATGCCGCTTATGTTTGCTCGGAGGGATCATCCTTTAGTTCTTCCCGGCTCGTTGGGTTGTCCTAAAAGACAACCTTTCCGTTGTGTATCCAGAGAATAAAAATATGAAGGTGTAACGTCAGGTGACCGCGGAGGCCATTCAATGGCGTTGCCCTGACTGAAAATTACGCGATCTCACATCCACTCTCGCAGACACTGCATGATCTTCAGGACGGTGCAAGCATAGTCTCCATCCTGCTGAAACCACTGCTGGTTGATGGTGTCGGCACAGCTACGTCGCGACGAGCGGAAGAACCACTGGGAGGACTCTCGGCCACCTCTCTTGATTTATTGTCACTCGATTCCCGCTGTCGTCCTCAGGACCTCGAAGCACAGGTGGCTAAGTATACATGCCCTGTGCGTACATTATACCTTTTTTCTGACGTTTTACCGGTTGAGGCGAAACTATGCATGAGTTCAGAGATAGGGCGAGCTGATAGGGTCTGCTTAGAGCCGAAAACTGGGCGGTATTTACCCTTTGTTTTAATGACGGACCCTCTCTAAGAGTTGAAATTCGACCTTCTCAGTTTTATGCCTACTGCTCGGTGTAGTTATGATCAAAAATGGTTTAAGCATACAAGAAAATAATTTTATGGATGTACCTTGCACGTGTTAAAATTGGAAGTGATTCGGACACTTACTTCTCGAGATATTTAAGTTTTAAATCATGACCTTACTTTTGGGACACCCTGTATAAAACCGTAAAGAGGTGGAAAGGCTAAAGATGAGCCCTGAACAGGTAACGTATCAACAAGGCCGTGCTTTTAAAATGTTTCTCGCTAGCAACAAGGCTTAGGTTAATGCAGGATCTCCATGAATTGCGTCAGCTGACTGCTGAGTGCTGAATTAGCGATTCGTGGTGACGTCAGTTCACAGGTCGCTATGACCTGACGCTGAGCGTTTCGACATCAGCCGTCGGTATGCATCAGACGGCACGACCGTCTATTCCAGCTAACGGCAGGCTGCCCAGTGTCCACCCCGCTCAAAGCGGTGTCCTAGCCGCTTTGACCCGACATTCAATCCCCTCTCCGACCTCCCTCACACCGACACAGCCTATCTCCCTCTCGTCCCGCCCCGCGCGCACCATCCCGACCCGGCCGAGTGGTGCGCCGGCTCGGCCGCGCTATGGCGGTCACGCGCCGCTTTCGTCACGCGGAGGAGAAAGTGCGGCGGTGGCGGCGCGGCGGGGTCAGCGCCGCGCCGGAGCGTCGGAGCGCCGGCCGCTGACCTATATAGCCGCTGAGCGCCGCTGGGAGAGCGGTGAACGGCCTGCTCAGGGTCGTCTGCGGGCTGACCGGCCGGCTGACCGACCGGCTGACCCCCGCCGCCGGGCAGCCGAGGGCACACACCGCCGGCACACGGCTCAATGGGGCCGCCGCAGCTGTTCCACGGTCATCCGGTAGGCACTGGGGTAGGGGAGGGGGCACCGGAGGCAGTGTGGTGACCCCTCGGTCTGAGCTAGCCGGACAGTGCCCCCTACCCTTCCCAGCCGCTGGACTGGTAGCCGACCCGCTGAGGTATCCCCTCCCCTCCGCAAACTGAATGGAGGAGGCCCGGTCGCCCCTTGGCCGGCCCGCCAAAAATACCGACGCATACCCTGTTTGCGCGCGCATGGGGAGGGGAGAGCGGGTGGTGGCGGCGGCTCACGCGCACCCCTCCGACGCATTCTGGGTCGGGACGACGGACATTCGCGCGCCATTCTGTTCAAATTTGCACAGCGAAGAGGGTGACAGTCGGCCGAGAACACTTTTCAGAGTGGCTAGGAGCGAAACGCCAGCTGAAAACTTCTCAACTGAGCGGGAGGAGCGAGTATTCGTAGGTCTCGACCGCAGCGCACCATTCCGGCGCCGATCCGGTCGGTGCGAGCGGGGCCGAAACTGTTTACGTTGGGGCGCTGTGTGCGTGGCCGGCCGCGGCACAAGAGCTACCCTGTGCCCTGTGGGACGGTGCGTCCCAGCCGCGGTACAGGGGCGCCCGCCGCTCCCCGGTGGGGCAGTAGGCGAGAAAGGGTGCAGTGACCCTCTCCGTCCCACACCGGCCGGCCTTCCCCGCGCGGCGAACGGCGTGCATAAACAAGTGGAAAATACCGTCACACGCACGCACCATCTGCGGCCGAGGGGGGGGGGCGTGACGTCACGCAGAGAGGGGTGAACTCTCACTGACCGGCGCGCGGTCCGCGGCATAGGACGGAGGGACGGAGCGTCGAGCGAGACAGTAAACTCGGGAGAAAGGATGGACTCAGGACTACTGAGTGAGGAGGGACTGCGCTGGGGAGTGGAATGTCGTCCCCTTTATCGTGCCCATGCCAGCGCAATAGCTGGAAAGTGGAAACGAATCCAGCTAGAGGCGAACACAGGAATGCATTTTTGTTAGTTGAAGTGCTGGGCATCTCGATCTGCTAAATTTCATTTGAATGATGCGGGTAAATTGATTAATTTGAGCTTCAGTGCAGTGGTTGGCTGGGTGGACTGAATGCCGGGTCAAGGTGAACAATGTTTTGGGGTTACCTGACCCCTAAGCAGCCTGATTGACCCTTGAAGCCGGGTTTAGTGGTCACAAGTCCGGGTCGCCGGTTGGCGGTTGCGGTCCTTGGGTAGGGGCTAGAGGGTCGAAGGTAGTGTTGGTTTGTGGGTCGGCAGTTTTGGGTCGGCAGACTCTCCGTGCCAATGTAACAGGGGTGGTCATGATTGGGGGGAGATCTGGGCGGGGGCGGGGGAGACGGAGCGCACCGATGATGCACGCTCGGGCGTACTCCCAAGGCCACACACACGTCACACACATACACACACATGACACAAGACACGTCGGTGGTCGGGGCGCCTCGCCGGTCACTGGTCAAGTGGTCACTGGTCGTCGTAACACAGCGCAGTGGTCACTGGTCGCCGGCGCGTCGGTCAACGGTCAGACGCCGGTCACTGATCGTCGGTCACTGGCTACTGGTCATCGGTCAGCTGCTCTCAGACCGTCGGGTGGGGGTTCGTGGGGCGCCCAGGAGGAGAGGGGAAGAGGGGACTTCCCAGGAGGAGAAGGGAATTAGAGGGGAGCGGGAGGCACGAGGGACGCTCCAGGTCACCGCCCGGTCAGTCTTAGCATCACTGTGGTACTCCGTACGTCGGCCGGTCCATGCCGACTGGTCCCGAAGTGAGAGTGTTGGTCTTGTCAAAGGTCGGGGCAGATGACCAGCGGTACCGTAGTGAAGTAAGTCATACAAAGCGTACGGCGCCGGTGGCATCGGCGCCCAACGCGCGTATACGCGTGAGGTGAGCTGGTGAGAGGAGTGAGCTGGTGAGCTGGTGAGACGGTGATAGAGTGAGCTGGTGAGAGGCCCCGCAGGACGGTGGGGCCGCCGCACTCTCCACCCCAGCCTTTTACGGTCAAAGCGCCCGTGTGGGTAACAGGTGAAACGTTACGAAACCCGGCCCGATGCGGCACCAAGAGACAGTTCCAGGCCGACTCCTCGGTCGAGATTGAGATAGTAATCAGAAGGGGTAGGCATGTGCAAACTATGAGGATCATGTAGGTTATCGACGCGAGTTGATTATTGAGTCCGTCAATGGTACAGGCTCAAAAGTAAAGCAGCTGTAGTCTTGTAGTAACTTACGGACCACATAACTCGCGGACTTCCCCTAGCCGGCACGCAACAACCAAACATTTCCATAGGTCTCGCAGTTACAGATATGAGAAACAGTGTGTGTGATTCGCTATGCGACACTGTTGCTAATTACGGACACATCGAAATCGCCAGTCGTGACATCGATGCGATGTTACGACTGAAATAAACGCATTCCCTTCACCGGTGTGTATAACGTTTTGGTTACTGGTCATCGTAGGCTGATTAACAAATCCCCGCTACGCCGCTGACGAGTCTGTTTAGTAGTAGGCAGGGCATGCCGCCAATTGGTGGACGATCTGTTTGTGCTTATGTATATATATATATTGTTTGTCTTGTGTACATATGTATATGATTATTGTCGCGACCCCCATCGATGGATGACTGTCGTCTAGTGCTGAGTGTTCTTCCCCCTGCCCGCATGATTGTTACCCATTATACTCGGATCTAAGCCGTAATCGCCACGCCATATGTGGAAGGCTTTTGGTGTCAATACATACATACATACATATACATATAATCAACCAACTGACGGGTGGAAATGTTCCCGGACAGTTTTCTGTTTCAACTTTCAAGCCACGGCAGCCGACAGCACATTTGGACATGAATGAATGGTAGCTGCTCGGTTATTGCCTCACCGTGCAGACACAAGCTCGGATTGTTTGCACTTACCGATCAGCTGATCACTCGGTCTCCAGGGCAACGATCCGAGCTTTGGGCACTGGCAAACGACCCTGCACGCACTGTAGCACTGGGATCGCAGTCTCGCACGCCGGGATCCACGGTAAATCTGTCGAATTCGTCCCGTGCTGCGCGGGACCGCGGAGCGCCGACTGACCCACTTTCTTATCCAATACACACTGGTGACTGCCGGCCGGCCGCCGCCGCCGATTTTCACTTCTGCCCGGCGCCTCTATGGTGCTGCCGCATAGCGGCGAGGAGGTGCACTGCAGCCTCACAAATCGGCCGCAGGCTAGGAGGCATTGCTTAGGCCGCTTAGGGTGTAGGTATAGGGCCGCTATAGGGTGTATTAGGCCGCTTAGCAGTGACGTACCCAAGGGGGGCACGGGGGCCATGGCCCCCTCCTGAGCGCCGGCCTCTGAGCGCGCGTCTCGGACTGTTCGACCACGTGGTGTTTGCTTCTTTCCCCGGGTCTGTCCCACCACCCCTCCCTCCCTCTGTTTAGGGGCCCCTCAGGCCCCGGTATATTTTTTTTAAACACTGGATAAAACGTCTTTTACTAGGAAGAAAAAATGATATCAAAGTTTCATTTATGTGCCCCTGGTTACCCGAGGGGCCCGTGATGACCTGATGGGCCCCTGCAGTCATCCGAGGGCCCCCGGTTTCCCTAGAGAAAAAACCATTAGAAACCATTAGGATTTTCTAATGGTTTCTAATGGTCTTGAATGGTCTCTAATGGTTTTTGATGGTCTCTAATGGTATTCTAGTGGTTTCTGATGGTTTTCTAATGGAAATTGATGGAGCTCTAATGGTCTCTAATGGTGTCCTAATGGTTTCTAATGGTCTCCAATGGTGTTTGATGGTTTCTAATGGAATTTGATCTGATGGTCTAATGGTTTCTGATGGTTTCTAATGGTCTTCAATGGTGTTTGATGGTTTCTAATGGAATTTGATCTGATGGTCTAATGGTCTAATGGTCTCTAATGGTATTGTTATGGGTTCTGATGGTCGCTAATGGTTTCAAATGGTGTACTTGGTGGTCTAATGGTTTCCTAATGGTTTTCAATAGTTTTGATTTTGGGCTCCAAACGGGTATTCTTATGGTTTCTGTTGGTGTTCTGATGGCATCTTTTCATTTATGATGATTTCAAAATTGTGATGGTCTAATGGTGTTCTAATGGTTTTTAATGGTCCTGTAATGGCTTTTTATTGATCTTGAATATGTTGTTAAACACTAACTGTGCTTTATTATGTAAGGAGTGCTGCATCGACAGCGAACTGAACGATCGCTTTGAAACTTTCAGAGTTTGATAAGGGTATCAGCAGGCATAAAATGAATATCTCGGAATTCTGCTATCTGTGACCTATGGTCAGGTCAATTTTGCAACCTATTCAGAGATTTTTTTATTAATTTTTTATTGTCGTTTGTAGCACACATTCATACTGGGTTAGTGCACTATATACACGGCAGTGATACGAATCGTTTTCGGCACCCGCTACGCGGGACAGCCTTGACCGCACGCTTCCTGTCACGCACCCCAGGTGGCACCGCACTGGTGCGCACGCTGGGGCTATCCCGATTTCTCGGGCCCGGCAGGTCAGAGGGCTGCTCCGGGACATGAGGCGAGGCCGTGCCCTCGGGACATGTCACCGGACCGAAGGATCTGTTTAACCCTATTCCTGGCCGGGGGGGCCTCAGGAGCCCCCCCCCCCCTGAGGTTTTTTGGTTATTTCTCCCAAACGCGTTGAGCTAGGAAGCTCAAATTTTCTGACTTTTCCTAAAAGGCTTCTACGCAACATGTCTGAAAATTTTGAGTTGATCTGACCTCAGGTCAGGTCACCAGAGGCGGTTTGGTGACCCTACCTCAGAAAAGTTTGCAATCACGCCAGAGCTAGAGTTTTTGACCGATCAATTTCTTCTCTTCAGGCTTTAGTTAGGGTACCAGTATGTGCAATTTGTATATCTCGGAATTTTGATATCGGTGACCTAAGGTCAGGTCAGTTTCGCGACCTCCCCATTATAAGTCAATGGGGGAAAAATCAACTCCCTGTTTTTACCACTAAAACGGGTCGGAATGGCCCCATATACCATACATGACTTCATATACGATCAACCTTCACTACCTTGAGGTCTGTTTTGCTGTTGAGCAGCTGTGAGGTCATGTGACGTCATCAAAGGTCACCAAAGGTTTTTGGCCAATAACTCCGTACAGGAACAAGATACAGACGCGTGGATGGTCTCATTGTGTTCAGCTCGTCAAGACGCATCGAATGATATACATGATGACCTCGAGGTCACGTGACCTGAGGTCAACCTTTGACCTTGACCTTTCGAGGTCAACGTATATATCATTCGATGCGGATTGACGAGAGGATTACGATGATGCCCTTAGTTTGTTCCTATCTTGACTAATTCGAAAGTTATTCGAGAAAAACTCTCTCCATATCTAGCGCCGTTTTGACTTTTTCGACCTCTGTGACGTCATCTTTGACCTGACCTGAAAATGACCTTAGTAAAAATTGTAGATCTTGACCGTGCGTATCCGATGCCGTTTACCGTTTGTCGCTGCGATGTGTAGTTATTGAGATCTGAAGGGGGGGGGGGCCGAATCGGCCCCCCCCGCCAGTTTCTTGTCCCGGCGGAGCCCGCCAGGAATAGGGTTAAAGGCGGATCAGGCCCGTGTACCTGCGGCCGGGGGCACTGGCTGGCACAGCGGTAATCCCCACGACCGAGCGAACACTCCCCAGTTACTGCCATCTCCTGGGTAGGAGCCGGCCGAGGAAAACGCTGCCAGAGGTCAGCTTTGATCCAAGGACCTCCCACACCAAACGTGAACGAACCTTTTCAGAGATAGAGACATGCTACATCGATTAAAATACCTCATACAGATGTGTAGCATGACGATAAGGATCAACTGCTAATGCAACATGACCTTCCAGTAAGGTCATGACCTTAACTTTGTCGAGTTATTTCGATGCATCTCGTCGAGATGAATACGATGCTGGCAAAATAAATGTGCCTTCCTTGAGTGAAAAGTTATGAAAAAAACACATTTTTCATAAAGATAGCTATTTTATAATTTTTGCCCTCTGGAGGCTTCATTTAGTTCAGATCTGAGGACACATTCCAGAAAGAGGGTTAACCCGGCGGCTGCTGGGCCTCTGCGGCACCGCCCAAGATTACTTTACTACCTACTAGTGATGTTAATTACGGAAAATCGGAATACCGATACCAAACCAATACCAAACCAAATACCAACCAAAACCATGGGGAAATACCGAAACCAAACCAACTTGGGAAACTGAGGGAAATACCAACTTTTTACCGATTTCTTAGTCTCTTATACGTTAGTGAGGGCTTATGATACCAACAAAATCCTAAACACATTACTGATTACGATTGAAATACCAAATACCAAGTTGGTATCGGTTTGGTATCGGTATACCAAAAAGTTGGTATCCGATTGACATCTCTACTACCTACTCGAAAAGAGCTATCGAATGCGTTTTCCTGCGGCGTTGCAGGCTTTATTGGCTCCCGAGTTCTGCTCCGGATTGTCAAAATTTGTTAAGAAATGGCAAAATTTGATCTTCTGATGACCTCTGGTGACCTGACCTTTGACCTATTAGTGTTTTATTATATAACTGGCCTATTATATCATTGACCTGTTATTGACCTATTAGTATTTTAGAAGCATTTTCTCCATTATTTTTTACGGTTATTCGAATGCCGCATACCGCGTTTTGCGGCAACTTATGCGGTTTTCCTGCCTGGGAGATCATGAAACATCATTGTCAGTAACTCACCAATAAATCACCTGATTCAGAGGAACCAGTGTGTTAAAGAACACAACTCGCCTAATTCCGAGGATGCTTAAGGAATAATAAAGAATGAAGAACAACAATGGGCAAAGGGCAAATCTTTTCAGTTTTATTTGCCGCTTGTGAAATTTTTGTTTACAATTCGCGTCGTTCTCGTCCTTCTGTGCTGCTTTAATTATGGGTATCTTGGCTTTAATGATCGGTGAAACGGTGTTACCTGAGAAAGATTCCGCTGTTTTTTACCGCCATAAGTGTTATTAATTATGCAGTGTTTTGTAGTTAAAGTGTGTTTACTTTGTGTGCGTGAGAACGTTTGGAGATGCCTCGCCGTGCGGGCCAAAAGGGCTCGGGATGCGAACGCCGTTGCCCAGCGCCGTCGCCGTAAACGGCTAGCGCAGACGCGGCGCGAGACCGAAGCGTTGCGGAACGCTGAGCGTCGCCGTGAGCGTCGTAGAGAGACCCGAGAGACCCACCGCCAGCAGGAGAGGAAGCGCCACGAGAACCGAGAGGAGGGGGAAGAGCAGACTGGTCAGTCACCTGCACACCTTGGAACCGGATTCAAGGGTGTGGGACGAAGCAAAGGCTCACCCCCCAAAAATTGCCATCAGAACTGAGAAGTAAGTAATGTTTAATGTGCCTAATATAGGTACATAGTGCATATGTTACAGGCCGTATGAAACTTAACGTGAGGCTTTCAAATTGAAGCTTTTTTCACGCAATGTAGGTGCTTGTTTGGGATTATTCATCCAATTTTCAAACAAATCCATTCACTTTCAGCTCAGTTGTGCATCTTGACGCGACCCCATCGTTTTCAGTACCTAACTTTCTCGAGGCGCTCGTGGAATGCCAGCGCGGCTTCCTTGCAGTTGCGCATCTGATCGACGGTGATCCCTGGGAAGGCGGCTCTAGCCCGACCTTACAACTCCAGAATGTTCGCTGACCACGTCACGTATACCTTCGACTCCACAAACCCCTACATGAAAAAGTCACGCGGGGTGAGGTCGGTCGGGCGCAATGGGCTGGGGCAGGGCAGATTCGGCAAAGCAGATTGGGCAAGCGCGGTAACCAGGGTATAGCCAGGGCAGGTTAAGTTAAGTCCGACCTCACCCCATGTGATTTTTTAATATAGGGGTTTATGAATTCGAAGGTATACGTGACGTGGTCGGCGAGCATTCTGGAGTTGTAACGGGTTAGATCGCCGCCTTTGCAGGGATCACCGTCGATATGCGCAGGGAATATACGCTGGCATACCACGAGCGCCTCAAGAAAGTTACTGAAAACGATGGGGTCACGTCGAGATGCACAACTGAGCTGAACGTGAATGGATTTGTCTGAAAATTGGATGAATATAATCCCCAACATATGCACCTACATTGTGTGAAAATATCTTCCAATTTAATTAAGACTGAAGGAAGTTATTCAAGTTTCAAATCAGGTGTTTTACGTGAGCCACCCTGTGCATTTACCAGTTCTCCTTTTTATAGAAAATTTAAAATTTCAACTTATGATCAAATAATCACAAGTATAAAAAGTAAAAAAAAAGATATGTAAAGATCAACTAACAATAAGTAAGACAACCATGTAAAGGTGCACTTTTGTTACAGGTTAACTACGGACACAGATGATGAAGCGAGGGGCAGAAGACACAGGCGGAGCATACACTGAAAATGATCCTGCTTCATAATGAAACAAAATTCCTAGACCTTCATTGGAAACAAAGACAAGGCTCCAAATGTGAAAATATACACAGCTGAAAAAGATCCGTGCCACTGCCTGTACATACATGGGACCGAACATGGCAGAGAAAAATGAATGCTGGGGAGTCGGGGACCGTTATGTCATGTATTACCATGTGGAATGTCAATGTTAATAGATCGGATTTGCACCATATGAATGTTTTAACAAGATACCACCGGAAACCATTGTTACCATTGAGACCATTGGTAGCCCATAGACCATCAGAAAACATGTCTAATGTTTTTTTATGGCCTAATGGTTTCTTATGGTCTAATGGTTTCTTATGGTATGGTGATCATACCATAAGAAACCATTAGACCATAAGAAACCATTAGGCCATAAGAAACCATTAGACCATTAGACCACTAGCCCATTAGACCATCAGACCATTAGACCATCAGACCATTAGCCCATAAGAAACCATTAGACCATTAGACCATTAGCCCCTCTGACCATCAGACCATCAGACCATTAGACCACTACAAACCATTAGACCATTAGACCATTAGGGTTTCAATTTCCATATAGACCATTAGACCATTAGACCATTGCTAATGGTTTTTTCTCTAGGGTTCCTGGGCCCCTGGTCGACTAGGGGGCCTGTGGTAGCCGGGGCCTGGTCGCATGGGGGCCCCTGATTGCCTGGGGTCCCTAGTCGCCTAGGGGGCCCTGGTAGCCGGGGGGCCTGGTCGCATGGGGGCCTCTGGTCGCATGGGGCCCCTGATCGCCTGGGGCCCCTAGTCGCCAAGGGGGCCTCTGGTAGCGGGGGCCTGATCGCATGGGGGCCCCTGTGTTGTGTATTAGGATGATGTCTCTTGTGACGTCATTTACTCTGCCTGGATTTAGAGAGTGTGCCTCATATGGAGAACCTTGGAAGTTGTTGTTCTTGGCCTTGTGTAGTATGGAAGAAACGTTCTGAGTAAAAAGGAGTCTTTGGAGTCAGCCAAAAGCATGAAGTACAATCGGAAGTAGCAGAATAAGGAAAGTACTGACCACTCGATACACAACAAAATGGCGACAAGGGTAAAATACGCGATTTAAAGTCCCGAAGACGCATGTGTAAGGCGCAGCACGTGTCGCGCCAAAGTTTGTCGCATTTCAAGGTTAAGGGCATATCTCGAGTTGGAAGTGCGCCAGTATTTGTCGATTTGGATATTTTCTGAATTATGGCTGTTAGTCTGCCTCCACCACCAAGTATCAAGGAAGGTGAAAACTTCATGACATGGATCAAATCAGTGGAAATTTACATGGGTGCAATTGATGTGAAAACTGCTTCTCAGAAAGTCAATATTGTTCTGCACCTTCTCGGACCTGATGTTCAAGGTATTATCGATACTTTGCCAGAGGGGGAAGGGACAAATGCATATGAAAAGTTGAAAGATCAGCTGGAGAAGCACTTCAAGCCAAAAGTAAACGCAGTAGTTGAGCGACATCACTTCAACACAATGGTGTACGAAGGCGGAAGAGTGGAAGGATACGTAGCAAAGCTGAAAACTCAAGCTCGGAAGTGTGACTTTGATGTCAATGAAGTGGATAACCTGGTGAGAGATAAGCTGGTTGCAACATGTCCCTCATCCAGAGTAAAGGAGAGCATGCTTAAGGAAGAAAAGCTGACTCTAACCAAAGCCATCTCTATATGGTCGACAGATGCCACTGTTCGAGAGCAAGCTCGGAAGATGGAAGTGTCAGAGGAAGGAGCATCAAGGAAAGATGGGGGGGTGAACAAGGTCAACTGGAAGCAGGCAGAAAGAAAGCCAAAGAAGGATGAAGCTGAGAGAGGGCAGCAAAACCAGATGAAAAATGCAAGAGGTAAGATGATGCAAAGCAGTCAAAGGGAATATGAAAGGAAATGCTTCAGATGTGGCAAAGGTAACCATCTGATAAAAGACTGCAGAGTGCCGAAACATGTCAGATGTAACAACTGTTCAAAGCCGGGTCATCTCCAAGCTGCGTGCAGGAACCCGAGTGCTGAAGAGAGAGTGAGGGTGAACTGTAATGAAGGTGACAAAGTAGAAGATGACGAGGAAGACAACTATTGTGTGTATCAAGCAAGCAGGGAGAAGTCAAAGGCGATCAAGGTGAGCATGTCCGTAAATGGCAAGGATGTGGAATTCCTGGTTGACACAGGATGCCCAGTGACGTTGATGCCAGACAGTGTGCTTCCTGGACTGAGTCTGCGGAAAGCTGGATGTCGTCTGACCTCATATACAGGGCACAAGATCCCTGTGCTGGGTGTCACAGATGCAGAAGTAGTGTACCAAGGAAACCAGAAGGAACTGGAAGTGCATGTGGTGGAAGGAGATGGACCTCCACTACTGGGACGTAACTGGCTGAAAGAAATCAGACTGGACTGGGAACAGCTGGTGGGAAGTATGCAATCTCAGAAGACAATGCGTTGGAAGCTGGAAGATGTTCTGCAGAGGAATGAAGAGCTGTTTGATGGTACGCTGGGTCAGATGAAGAACACTGAAGCTCATCTAGAGCTGAAAGAAGATGCCAAACCAGTGTTCCAGCCACCACGACCTGTGCCATATGGTCTCGCGGACAAAGTGAAGCAAGAGTTGTCAAAATGGGTGGAACTTGGAGTGACAAAAGAACTGACGTCAGAGGATGCAACGCCGAAGTGGGCCACGCCTCTCGTAGTCGTGCCAAAGCCGGACGGATCAGTAAGGCTCTGTGGAGATTTCAAGGTAACGCTGAACCCAAACCTGGAAGTGCCGAAGCACCCGCTGCCGAAGATGGAGGACATTTTTGCAACAGTGGGACAGGTTCGATACATCTCAGTGATTGACCTCTCCCAAGCGTATCTGCAGATGCCCCTCAGCACAGAAAGCCAGGAGTACTGTGTTCTCAACACACCATGGGGGATGCACCGTATGCTGCGACTACCATACGGGGTGAAGTCAAGTCCAATGCTCTTCCAGAGGGAAATGGACAGAATCCTCAAGAATGTGCCTGGAGTGAAGTGTCTGTTGGATGATATGCTCATCACAGGAAGAACTGAAGAAGAAGCACTGAAGCGACTGGACGAAGTGATGCAGATCATGAAGTCACACGGTCTGCGTCTGAAAAAGGAGAAATGTCAGTTTCTGACAAAGGAAGTCCGGTACCTAGGGCTCAGGCTAGGAGCCGAGGGCATCAGAACAGATCCAGAACGTGTGAAAGCCGTGCTGAACGCAAGAGCACCCACCAACCAGAAAGAAGTTCGTGAGTTTCTCGGTGCTGTCACGTTCTACAACCGCTTCCTGAAGAACCTCTCGAAGACAGCAAGGCCGTTGAATGAACTCCTGAAGAAAGACAGCGAATGGAAGTGGACTGCAGAGTGTGAAGCCAGCTTCAACAGCATCAAGAGACAGCTGTCATCAACGGAAGTGCTGCGTCATTTCGACGTGACGGAGCAGGTGACGGTGATCACGGACGCTAGTCCAGAAGGACTAGGCGCCGTACTCGTTCAAGGGAAGGATGAGCGGCCGATCATGTACGTGTCAAGATCGCTGAGTGAACACGAGCGGAAATACTCTCAGATAGAAAGGGAAGGACTCTGTGTAGTCTGGGCATTTCAGCGACTGAAGCAGTTCCTGTACGGGCGCCATTTCAAGCTCGTAACGGACAACAAGCCGCTAGCTCACGTCTTTGGACCTAAGGCGCCGCTGCCGACGTTGGCTGCCTCACGGATCCAGAGATGGGCGATGAAGTTGGCGGAGTACGATTTCTCTGTGGAAGTCAGGAAGTCGGAACAGATTCCAGTAGCTGATTGGCTCTCACGTCTACCGAGAGAAGGCTCAGTGCTGAAGTCAGAAGCACCAGAAGACGAGTGCACTGTCTGTCTGATCGGACAACTGGAGTCGCTAAGTCCGGTGACGGCCGCAGCGATTCAACGAGAGACGGCCAGAAGCCCAATCCTGGCGAAGGTGATGCACTTCGTGCACAACGGCTGGTCAGAAGCCGTAAATGAAGAGCTACAACCATTCAAGATGAGGCAAACCGAACTGACCGTGGAGCGCGGATGTCTAATGTGGGGATGTCGCGTCGTGGTTCCGCCGAACCTGAGATCCAGAGTGCTGAGCGAGCTGCATGCCGGACATCAAGGAATGGTGAAGATGAAGCAGCTCGGAAGGATGCACGTCTGGTGGCCGAACATGGACAAGCAGATCGAGGCGGAAGTCCGGAACTGCGAAGGCTGCTGGCAAAAGCGAGCAGAGCCACCAAGCGGAGATCTCCACCCATGGGAGTATGCCAAGGGACCCTGGCAACGGATACATCTAGATTTCGCTGGTCCTGTGGAAGGTAGATTCTACGTGGTTGTCATCGACAGCTACTCGAAGTGGATGGAAATCGCTCCAATGAAGACCATCACAACAGAGAAGACGATTGAATACCTGCTGAACCTGTTCGCTAGGTGGGGACTGCCTCACCAACTGGTTACGGATAATGGTCCACAACTCGTCAGCAAGGACTTCGAAGGGTTCTTGGAGAGGAACGGAATCAAGCACAGTGTCACAGCGCCGTACAAGCCGTCCACTAACGGAGCTGCGGAAAGAGCAGTGGGTTGTCTGAAGAACCTGCTGAAGGCCTCAAAAGGCAAGAAGGTCAACATCCCGAACTTCCTGATGGCGTACCGCAGTACGCCACAAGCGTCAACAGGACGTACACCGGCGGAGTTGATGCTGGGCAGGCCGCTACGAAACCGCCTGGACCTCCTGAAGCCCAACCTCGCAAGTGAAGTTCGAGAGAAGCAACAGGAACAAGTAGAAAGATCACAGAAGGGAACCGACAGAACGCTCGAAGTCGGCGAATCAGTCCTGGTCCGCGACTACCGAGGTGCACAGAAATGGAGGGAGGGAGACGTCATCGAACGACAAGGCAGTAAACACTACCTAGTCCAAGTGCAAGACGAAGTGTGGCGTCGACACATCGATCAGATTGTCTGTCTGCCAGGTGTCCGACCTCCAGTGACTAATCTGCGGCAGGAGATCAATCCGTCTGAGCACTGCAATCTCCCAGCGCAAGACGCACCAGCGGTGCAGCGGGAACATGGACCGCCACTGCATAGCGCTGTGGAACAGTCGGTAACTTCAACCGGTAACCGCGGGCTCGTGCTGGAGGAAGATGGGATCGCTGCAACACAGTCACCTGAAGCAGCGTCAGCAGCGAAGGCGAACACTGAACAAGAGACTGTAGGTCCTAGGGCACGTCCAGCGGACGTCATCCGGAAGACCCCAGAACTGCGCACTCATCCCCAGCGTGAGCGTAAACCTGTAGTGCGCATGAACCTGTAAAGTGTTGTTTAGTGGGGAGGAGTGTTGTGTATTAGGATGATGTCTCTTGTGACGTCATTTACTCTGCCTGGATTTAGAGAGTGTGCCTCATATGGAGAACCTTGGAAGTTGTTGTTCTTGGCCTTGTGTAGTATGGAAGAAACGTTCTGAGTAAAAAGGAGTCTTTGGAGTCAGCCAAAAGCATGAAGTACAATCGGAAGTAGCAGAATAAGGAAAGTACTGACCACTCGATACACAACACCCTGGTTGCCTGGGGCCCCTGGTCGCCTGGGCGGCCTGGGGGCCCCCGGGTGACTTAAGGGCCCCTTCGGAAGCAGGTGGCCCCCTCCTGGGCGAAATCCTGGGTACGTGCCTGCCGCTTAGGTTGTATAGGGCGTTGTTAGGCCGTAGTGGGATACGGTTCGAACAAGGCATGCGAGCGAGAAGCAATTTGAGATGCTTAATTCAGCTCAGCTTCGCCTGTCCCGCTTATGCTTAGCTTTCATGTTGCCCTCAATCTATAGTCTCACACTCATCTGACCTCAGACTTTGCTAACATTTCTCTGCATGATTAGGCACTCAAGTCAACCAACCTTCACCGTCCGCCCTTTCGGTTTTCTACGTGGGGGCGGACACGAATCTCATCCGACCGTCTCGCCCCTCATTTAGCTAAAGCTTTTCGGTAAACGTTAGCACCAGTGTGCGAATTTACAGACGCAACAAATGGTGTTCAATTTTAAAGCCGAAAATAAATATGTCCAGAAACCTCTAAGGTAATAAGGTTAGGTCAACGACCAAAAGTCCGGGTCCATTTTAATATTTATTTTGCAAAAGTGGTTGCAGAGCAACGATTTTGACCTCATCGCATTTGCCAAGCTCAGATGCGTCACGTATTTATTGTAGGTACTTTGGTAGAGGATAAATAAGGTGTTCCGTCTTGACCTCAAGGCTCAAGGTCAAGGTCAGTTCATAAAGCCGGTCAGATCAGGAAGCTGGACTAGGAACCATTCGTTTTGTCAGCTATGCTGATCCTAAGCTAAAACTCGAGAAGGCTTTACTTTAGCCGCACAGGTTCTCACAATAAAAAATAATAACTATATAGCTGCGTAATAGGTAAAGGGCAAAGACGCATATGAACAATATTAAATACATGGATGATATTGCAGATCCTTTGTTTCCACATGCCAAACTCTTGCCCATATGATTGCAGCTGTTTATGATTCTTTAGCATCTAAGGCTGATTGCTTTGGATAAACATTAAAATGCTTATAGTAGGTACCTACTCATTACATAGCATAAAGCAGTTTATGATCTCGAGTCAGACAATCGTTTTCGTAAAATCTGCACAAATTAAAAACACTTAGGTAAGTTTGATGAATAATGGAACTTTTCAAGCCTTCACGCCGCAAAGTGTCTATCCCTTTTCAATGATGCATCGTTGAAATTAAAGGAAATAGTTCACTTTTTAACCCGGCAGTTGCTGGGGTATTTCGCCACCCACCGTTTGCTGGGGGGGGGGCGTTAAACGCCCCCAGCCGATAACTCGAGAACCAATAGGCGCAGCGAAACGCACGAGGCGGCAAACGAAAGAACGCGACGAGACGCTTCAGATGAGTACTTTAAAGTTGAATTTTGAGGTCACAGGTCGGGTCAAGGTCAGGTCAAACACCTGAAATCGGGCTTTCAGTAGCATTGACTTCAGGACTTCGCAATGGGCGCCTCTCGTCATAAACTCTGTCAAAACGGTGCACAATCCATCATATAAGGCCTACAAGAGTGTCAGCTCCATGTAGGGGTTAGTCAAGCATAGGTCAGGGTCAAGGTCAGGTCAACCGGGTAGGCACATATCCCCAAAAATCAAAACTGATATTCGCAGCCTGTGACACATGTTTTATGGGTAATTTGGGGCGTAGAACACGATGGTGACATTCATTTTATCATATGTGTACGTGTTTGGCTCAAAAAGTTCAATTTAAGAAATTCATGTATCATGGTCGTGAAGTAGTCAAGAGAAATTGCCAAGATTCAGTTCAAGATTTTGGAAAATGCGGAACGATAATCAATAATCGAAGATAGCCATTTGATTGTTCATAGTATTGGCAGTCTAATGGCGTTTACGGCATGTCTGTATGTCTATTCTGTGATTTTATATGATTTTTTGAACATATGCCGTTTTTGGTCGAAAACTCAGAAATCATGACGTCACTTGAACCTCGATATCTCAAAAATTTTCCGACCGATTTTTTTGAAACTTTGTACCAATAAACATAAATCAATTCCCTACAGGTACCCAAAATTTGGCGCGCCTGCGGCGCGCCGTTTTTATGCTATGGCCCGGCGAAAAAAGTGGGGGCGTTTAACGCCCCCCCCCAGCAACTCGCGGGTTAACATGGGTTTTGAACTGGAATAGCAGTTCCGTAGCTTGGGCTGAGACGAGCATAAATCAGGAGCTTTTACAGCCCAACGATCACCCTAGGCAAAGATATTCTATTTCTCGTCCCGAAAAAGGTGTCTTGCGTTGAGGATGTGTGCCTTGCATATATTTCCATCCAGTATGAAAAGAGCATGGGTCCCGAAAATTCTTCAGAAACTAGAGAAATTATCTACGAGAACTCTAGAGAAATTCTCGTACTGATCAATTAGGACATTCAGGGGAACATTATCAGATCGAGCAGATCGCCCAAATGCCGGTGGCTGCGATAATTTCTCTGTTTCTGAAGAATTTTCGGGACCCATGCTCTTTTCATACTGGATCGCGTGTGCCTTACAGAAACTGAAAAGTTCTTCCTATATCAAAATATAGAAAATAATCTTTTGTTGTAAAAAGGTTTTATTTTCTTTGCTGATTATTTTGAACATAAAAAATCATAAATCCGTTGCAAAAAAAAATAATTTCGTGAAAGTGAACTATTTCCTTTAACCATCGCGATGGTTTAATATTTTTAAGGTGCAGTGATACGATGTAGATCGTTTAAACAGAGAATTAATTTCAGCCCAGGTCTTTTCATCAAACGGCTATTATTTATCAATTTCGACAGGTCTTATCAACTCCCGGGGCCTTTTATTCAGTCGGCGAAGGGGGCAGCCACCAGAGCAGTTACATTCCAATCCACACCGTACGGTCGTGTTCCCAGCACATCCGTGTCTGATCGCGCAGCTCCAATACAGCCTGATCACTATTTACCGACGCGTGTGAACTCTGATTGGAGCGCGCTCGTCTGGCGGAGTCGCCGCGGCCCGGGACGACACTTTTGTCGTCACCCAGCACCAGTTAACGTCTGGGAATGTTACGCAAAAAGTCGCCCCTCTGCCGTCGATTGTCCCCCCCCCCTCCGTGTCTCCCCTCCCTCCCTGCGACCCCTGCGGCGGCCCCGGCGGCGCGGGAGTTGCCCCGGGAGGACGGCACGCACAAAAGGCGAGCGGGCTGCGCCGGGGCGGCCACCGTCGTAAATACGCGGCGCCCTCAGCACTCCCAGGTGTCGGGAGTCGTAAACGACGCCGAAGTGTGACTTATGGCGACACCGGTCTGCGGTGTGTAAGCCGGCGGACACGGCAGAGGAGCTAGCTGCGTGCAGAGGCGACGGCGGGTCGGTGGGAGAGGCTGGCTCAGCTGATGTGGCAGTGGTGTGGCACAGCGCTCAGTGACTGGCAGAATCTGAACTGTGCTAATCATCCGCTGTTTGTGGGTCAGTCCTAACGAGCTATGACGTGAAACCGCCCTTCGCAGCCTGTAACACGATATCAGATATCTGTACATGTGGTGCAATGAGGCTCTGATTGAAAAGAACATGGTACCCACTGATGCATTGTCGCAACATTAACGGCATGCAATGTGCAGATT
This sequence comes from Amphibalanus amphitrite, assembly GCF_019059575.1. Lineage (NCBI taxonomy): Eukaryota > Metazoa > Arthropoda > Thecostraca > Balanomorpha > Balanidae > Amphibalanus > Amphibalanus amphitrite. The sequence goes on from NW_024882919.1 coordinate 137,395, forward strand.
ACGCGGCCATCGATTGGGCACTTATTATAGTTAGAACAATATTAAAACAAACGTTAAATGTGGTCGGGAGGCTGCAACCCCTCTTTTTTTTTTGCATGTTGGAAATTGATGACTTTATCCCAATACGTTTATAGACGGATTATGTAGATTGAACCATGCTTATGACTCTCTCAATTCTCCCACATTGATTGACGATCGTAGCCAAGCAGTAAGATCGTCTACTTCGATTTAGCTGAAGGAAATGGTCCAGACCTGAAAATGTATATAATAGGTCAAATGCAATGAAATCTACCGTTACCCTCGACCAATTCTCCGCATCCTGAGCTGGTGGCCGAAGTTTGCTATAGTTACACCACCGTATAATGTTGCCCGTTGGTGCCCAGAGCTCAGCCCCCATTGAAATTGCCCAGAGCTCAGCTCCACTGCTCCAAACCGGGAGGTGTGCACCCCCCCCCCCCGCCCCACTCGCTGTCCCCTATAGAATTTACACAGCAAAAACAGACGACCGGTAAAAACGGCACTGGATCGCGGCCGGCGGGCATTTACATAGCGGAGGGGCATCGGTTGCCACGCCACCGGCCTGGAGGCGGTGGGAGAGGCCGGGCTACAGTTTCACGGAAACGGCGCAAAAACGTCGGCCCGGCGCGGTGCGGGCCAGTTGGGCGGGGAGGACCACATCGCGGCGCCGACCGCTGCGTGAGGGGTCCGCCCGAGCCAGCAGGGCAGGCGGTGGGAAGCCCTATACTTGCCTATTGGAACCAGGGGCGAGCTTGAAGTCTGAGCCGGGAGCAGGGTGAAACAGCCGCGCCGGTAGCACGAATAAAGGGCTCCTGTACTTGTGTATATGAAAGCTGTGTCACGACTGCATCGGAACGATATCGAAGCAGGTGACATCGTTAGCAGGGAGTTACCTAATTTGGACAGAAGATATCAGGTAACTTGATTTCATGCGCACTAAAAACGAGGAATGCGCAGAAAAACGGGCGTGATAGACAGTCACTGCCCGCTGAGAAAAGTGACCCCTCGCCGTCCGCGCTGTCCGTGGCTCGACGACAGCCCGGAGCTGCAGCGCCTGCTACAGGAGAGAGACGAGGCCTGCCGAGTGTGGCGGCACTCCGGCGCTGACAGCGACAGAAACAGCTACCGGCGACTCAGAAACCGAGTGAAATCGTGCCTGGCGGAATGTAAGCGTGCTTTTCTGTGTGACGGTATGCTGTCGGACCGCCGTGGTTTCTGGCGAAACGTGCGCGAGTTCGCCTTGCGTCCGGGGAGGGGCGGGGGTGGTAACTCCCGCGAGGGCCTATCGCAGGCCCGGGCGGATGAGTTCAACCGACACTTCGCGACAGTCGGTCCGCGTATTGCCGCTGAACTGGCAGCCGGCAACCCCCCGCCACTCCCGCCGAGGCCGCCCTGTGTCACCACGGCCAGCATGTGTCTGCGGCCGGCGACACTCCCGGAGTTGTCTGTGGCCCTGCGGCAGTTGTCGTCCTCCCGTGCGGTGGGACATGACGGTGTACCACTGTTTGCTATTCGCCAGTGTTTTCCTGTGATTGGACCCCACATTCTCCATCTAGTCAATGCCTCATTTTCTTTACGTACCTTTCCCTCATCTTGGAAGCTTGCTTCTGTCGTGCCGCTTCATAAGTCTGGTTCCCGTGACAGCGCTGTTAATTTTAGACCTATATCAATTTTACCAGTGTTATCGAAAGTATGTGAAAAGGTGGTTTGCAATCAGCTCGCTTCTTATCTTGATACGTCCTCTACAGGGTGTCCCATAAGTTCGTTCTCACATTATATTTGCATGTGAAACAGAGTACATTGCGTTTTGATATATTTGTGACCCCTCAATGTTCTCCCCATTTAATAGGCAAACACATGAACACATGTGCTGCGGCATGCCAACCGGCATGTTTGGCTGCATAGCAGGCTTAAAGTTAACCCAGACTGACTTGACATGCGCCGTGAGCTCCTCGAAGCTGGAACAGCGCTACGCTTCGACGAGCCTAATATTCTACATAACCAACAAATTTTTATAAAATTTTGATCCGATGAGGTGCCTGGCATGTGGTCTTGCCACAAACGCCTGTCACAGTCTCCTTGTACCGCTTTTAAGCTTTGCTTGGCCTGTGCACTAATGCACTGTCTTGCCTGAAGATGGGCCTACGACCTCTCGGATGCCATTTTCTCCTCTATAGATGTGTTCATACTCGCGGTTCGAGTTCAGCTTGAGGGTTGAAACTCCTCCTAGATGTTCTTGGAAAAGCATTATGCTTCACAAAGCTGTTTCTGGGACACCAATCGCAACCTGGCCAGCGTCTGGACGCCTATAACCCCACAATACCGTGACCTTGGCCTTTCGCATAGGAACATAACGGGACGAAACGGAGGCCTCCTCCTTCGCCCTTATGGGGTTGTTTTCGGGTTTGGACGGGTGTTTCATCTCGAACGTGGACTAGTTAGTCCAGATGCCCTGGTTGATGTCCTCAGCCCTTTGGTTTTTTAGCCTCAGGCGTAACGAAACTCATGTTTGGCCATTTTAAGACGTTTTTGACTGTTTTGAGCCCTCCGGTAAGCAAAGCTTAAGTCACCTTGAGTTATGTACCCCGAAAGAACACTCTTAGACAGCTGGTAATCCATCCTGAAAAGTCTGCTTACCAACTTTCTAACCCTTTGACCTTTTTGATGGCCACTTTGGCGCCACACAGTTTTGGCCACATGGCTCACTCCTGAGAGCTGACAAAAAAAGAGGATAAACTTACAATGATTGACTCCCGACAAATCATCGGTGTCACTTGCTGACTGTGCGTCCAGTTAGCGATGGACATTGTCTACAGATTGGTAGGCCTCAATCACCCTCAATTGTCGCGAATGGTCACGTGCTGACTGAATACCGAGACGTACCCGTATTGGAGACCTCTTTGTTGCGGCGTTAGCCGTCTGTGTAGGAAACGGGCTCTCTAGCAAAAACTACTTTGTCTAGAGAAATTAGTTACTGTGGAGCATATTTCTACCAGCCATGGCAACCACGTAAGCTCAGTAACGAACCAATTTCAGCGTGCCTTTAAGCAAGAGAGACTAAAAACGTAAAATTTAGGTGAGAACGAACTTATGGGACACCCTGTATTTTATCACCATCTCAGTATGCGTACCGCCGATATCACTCAACGGAGGATGCTCTCACCGACGCTGTCGAGTGGGTGACGCGCCGCGTCGACAAGGGTCACATTGTTGCCATCACGTCGGTGGACCTCAGTCGCGCCTTTGATAGTGTTGACCATGGTATTTTATTGTCCAAGTTGAGCTGGTACGGTGTTGACCCCGGGTGGTTCGCGAGTTACCTCGGTGGCCGGCGGCAGGTGGTGAGAGGCGGCTCCCTATCCCTTCCTATGTCCCATGGCGTTCCGCAGGGCTCCCTGGTCGGCCCAATCCTCTTCAGCATCTTCACAAATGACCTACCTTCCTACCTTCCTCATGGACGGCTCATTTCCTATGCAGACGATACCCAACTCCTCGATCCCGCTCTTCCCACTGACTTACCTGTCCTTAAAAAACAACAGGAAGACACCTTGCTCGCTGTCCAGTCCTATTACACATCCAATTCCTTGAAAATGAATCCTAGTAAGACCACCCTGCTTCTTGTGGGTACTGGCCAGAACCTCAAGAAAACCTCATCCTTTTCCCTTACCATATCCGGTCACACACTACAACCATCCCCTTTTGTGAAGATGCTGGGAGTGACGGTCGACTCAACCCTATCCTGGGAAAAGCACATTTCAAATGTTGTCAAAAAGTGCAATTCCATCCTTCTATGTTTGTATAAAATTCGTCATCATCTTACCCCCGAGACCCGTAAGCTCCTTATCCAGTGCCAGGTTTTCCCCCACATCCTTTACTGCCTCTCCGTCTGGGGCGGGGCCGCTCGCTGTCATTTACATAAGGTGCAGAAGGTCCTGAATTTTGGTGCTAGGGTCGTCTCCGGAGCGCGGGTTTCTGAACATATTTCACCGGTGTTGAGAGCCCTCGGCTGGCATGACATTGCTGATCTTGTCGTCCACCGTGACTGCTCCACTGTGTTCAGGGCGCTGAGTGACCCTTGCGCTCCGGAGGCGATCCGCTCCCTATTCACTCGGCGAGCCGCTGTATCGCAGCGCTCAACGCGGGCAACGTGTGCCGGTGTGCTGGAGCTGCCGGCTTACCGGCTGTCTATGTCGCGCCGGGCCTTGTACCGAGCGGCCTCGTCCTGGAATCGCCTGCCGCCTGCCACCACCGGCTCTCGAACTAGAGCAGAGTTTTTACGACTTTTAAACTCGACATGTGACTAGCGTTTTGGTATTTTAGTACAATGTGTATGCGTGTGTGTGCTTGTGTTTTATATGTTTTTACTATTGTCATTGACTAGAAGCTGACACTAATCCATCATTGGAATGCTTCGCTAATACAATATACATAGAGGAAGGCTGTAATACGGCAGACGTTTGTTCTCCGACAAAACCTTATACCTAAAGTGAGAGCCCTGAATCAGCACGAGACAAGGCGACGTTAAAATCAAAGGTTAAATGCAAGTACGTAAATGAAAAATGGACTAAAACGCATTCATGACTCGCAGAAAAAATCACCAAATGTTTGTTTTATAGTGAGAGTAGCACCACCGAAACACAATCGAACTGATTTCGCTGCTGTGCGCCCCGATCCATGTCCCGACTCGATCCCGGTCCCGTCTTGAGTCTCCCGATCTCATCTCGGTCTCCTGATCCCGACTCGGTCCCGGTCCCAATTCGGTCCTGGTCCCGTCCTGATCCCGTCTCGGTCCTGGTCTCGACTCTATCCTGGTTCGGTCTCGGTCCCAGTTTCGTCTCCGCTCTGGTCCCGACTTGGTCCGACCCTCCACCGTCCGGGTAAAACTCTGAACGGCGTCGAGTTGTGATCGGGCTAATGGAGCTGTAATTAGTAGTTCCGCACACCACCGACGCGCTCCAGAATGAAGACGTAACCGGCCGCCCCGGGTCAAAGACCGACACAGAGGACCAGGCTGGACCAGCATGCAGGGAAGGGTAACCACCGCGCCGGCTTAAATTACCACCCTGTAATGGGAGGGCTGAGGGACGACATGGCTCGTCAGAACGAGACAGAGATAAACGGTGCTGTCTCAATTTGAATCTCGCCTGGACTGGAAGCCGTCAGTCGTGGTCGCACGGTGTGTCGTTGGAGTGTGGAGCCATAGGTGCGAGGGGTAACGTGCAAATGATGGAAAAACGGCTGCGATTGCATGGATTTAGGTACCTGACATGAACTCTTGCATACCTATGTCTTTGTGGAAATATAAAATGCCAGTCAGGGCGGTGTGTCCGAGACTCCGAAGTCGGTAGCTGCAGAAATTTCGCGTGCTAAATGAAGGCAACGAACATTGCCGAAATGTCTTTCAATCTTTGTAAACACAATTCATGGTTCCAGTTTCCGTCAGGCTTCAACCTCACCCCTCTTGTCTGTCACCAATCACCGCCGTAAACAGTGAATCCCGTGACACCGCTGACGCACTGGCAGCGTCCTCTAGAGCACTAGTTCAGCCGAATGCCGTCAGGTGGCAGCAAGACTACGAGCGCTGCGGGGCGACAGAGCCAGTGACCGCCGTAAGTCGGTTGTGATGCAAGGGGAGGCAGGTTCAGATTGATATGAACAGCAATGAGACTTCACATAGCGATATCGGCAGGCAAAACCAACCTTTGTCCTATAGGGGGTCGGGAGGGGGGGAACTCAGCAAGTGGTGGGGGCATGCCGCCTTTGGGTCTAACGGAGCCCTACGGCGGGGTCACTGAGGGCCTCTGGTCAAACCTCAATCTTTGTGTTAGATATTAATGGCTCTTTTGATGGGACAAATATCATGACTGCTTTGCCCCAAGATTTAAAGACTGCTAGTCCAGGCTAAACGCACACTGAGCACGAATTGATAAGCTGTCGTAGGTATGTTGATTTATAGCTATGAAGCTGCTCTCCATTTCATGCACTCACTCGTGAAAAACATCTGTCATGTTTTAACCCGTGCTCGGTGCTCCTATTGGCTTTTTCACATCTGCCAACGTACGACGGGGGCTGGTCGGACCTTTCAGGCCTTCAACTTCTGTCCCTGATCAAACTAGGGTTTCGCGAGGAAAAAAACGGTGCAGCCCGCGATGTTTATTATATAGTACTCAACTCATACTAAACAGCTAGCTGACAAATATGCATTTGACATGTCGTCTAATAATGGAATGACGTCAGTATTCTCATCCGCCGACCAATCTCACGGCTAAGAGTGTGTCGTGACGTCGGGACACTCTCCATTACAGTTTATGAACAGCAGACAGCCGTTCTCGGGGAGCGACCTCGTCTCTGGTAGTGTCGGGATTCGGGAACGCCATAGAAGCTGAACGACAAGCCGACATCAGCTTCCATGGTAGGTAATTCGGCCTCCGTTTCCATAGCGTGGTGTTACCGCCGACCACGAGGCCAGCCGTATGTTCGTCTCCGTGTGCCGGGTAATTCGAACAGCGTTTTGAGCATGGTGCATGCAATGCTGGTCGTCAACAGAGGGGGTACGACCCCCTCGGTCGGAACGGAACGATTTGGGTTCGGAACGATTCCGCGCTGTCGATCCGACCAGTGATACGGACACGGCTCACGACGCAGCCGGCTGATGGGCTTGGCCAGGGTCGAGACCGTTCCTAGCCACCCCCTCCGCCACCGGCCAGGGTCAGGGGCTGATATAACGGTATAATGGTGCAGACATTATCCTGACCACCGCCAGGACCGCAGCTCTGGCCGCATTGGTCAGTGGTCACTTATGTCGGACGGTCACGCGGGCTGCTCTAAAGCGGAAGGCGAGTGGCGCGGGCGAAGTAGGAAGTTGGGGACGATTTTGGCAATGTCAAGCTACATGTTAGTCCCTCAAAGTGAATAAATGGGTCAGTTCAGTACCAAATCCTGTCTGGTTGGATGCATTAGATAATATACCTACCTACAAGAAAATAGCTTTAAGAACGCTTCTTATTTTAGGCCCTTGTATAGCGGAATAAACAAGCATGTAGGTAGGTATATTTTGTTCCCAAGAGTAACGACTGGATGATGAAAAGCTAAGATCATTAATTAGGCTTGTACGACCTATATTTTTCATGCATAGTAACTAAGCCCTTTTAGAACAAAGAGGTCGAACTCAAAGTAAACGGTTGCGTTGCAAATCGGGTAGGTATTGCAAAACATTCCAATAATTTCGATATGCTGTTTTAGATTCCTTCCTTTTTTTAAACCGAACGCAATTACCGACACATATCATGACTCATCTCATCCTGCTAACTACGTTTTCGGGTTCTTAATGTTATGGACCACATTACATTCAAAAGCTAAGATAGCTTTTTTTAGAGTTGTGGCGATTATGAGCCATTTGCAAATTGCCGGGAGATATTTCAAAGGTCTAAAGTATTTTTCGCAAAAAGACAACCTCGACAAAATGGTGCCCAAGTCAGGCCTTCGGTGGACGTCCGGCGGGAGGGTGGTATCGTGCGTTCGGCCATTTTGAGAAGCCACGTGGCCTGCGCCGGTGGTCGGCAACGCAGCGGCGGGATCGATTTGGGCCTGGCGACCACGCAGCCGCACGCACAAAGGCTGAGCCAGCTGAGGGGCCGGCGCCGCCGGGGGCCACGGCCTCGCAGGGGGAGGGGGGGGGCAGAGGACAGCTGGCAGCTCTGCCGATTGGGTCAGAGCGGTTGACACCGACCGGGCTCACTGTTCTTAGAGCCGCGCGAGGGACGAGACGAGAGCTACAGGGTAGCTATTCCATGAACCAAGAAAGATGGACCGTGAACTGAAAGGGGCGAGACGAGGGCTTGGAAAGGCGGTCTAGGGTAAGGCGGGACGAAACTGGAGCGGAGGGACAGATCGTGAGCTGGGAGGGACGAGACGGATGTTATAAGAGCCAAGATGGTTGGACGGCGACGTGGGAGGCACGGACCGTGATGGACTGTCTAAAGCTAAGCGGGACGAACTTGGAGAGCTAGGAGGGACGGATCGTGAGCTGTGAGGGGCGATACGGGAGCCGAGAGGGATGAGACGAAAGTTAGGATAGCTAATCCGTGAGGTGGGAGGAATGAGGCGGAGCTTGGGACCGTGGGCTAGAAGGGACAAGACATTAGGCAGGAGCTGGGCGGGATGAGACCAGAGCTATAAGGGTAGCTAGCTCGGAAGGCCAAGAGGGACAGGCTGTGATCTGGGAGAGACGAAACGGAGCTAGGAGGGACGATACGGGAGCTAGGAGAGACGGACCGTGGGCTGGGAGGGACGAGACGGGAGCTAGGAGGGACAGACCGTGAGCTGGGGGAGACGATCTGGGAGCTGGGAGAATGGTCTGGGAACTGGAGCATGGGATGGCCCATCCAAAAACTTCTGAGCCCAATATTTGTATCGCCCGTCACTCGTCAGCTCACATAAGCCTGTGAATAGAGCTTTTTAGCAATGGCTTATGCTTGGCTAATAAGGTTACCTACATATCAAAGCAAAAACGAAAATTCGATAAGTAGATCACGGGGCTAGGGATAAGCTGTGTGCATGTTTTGTTGCACGCCGTGCGCCGTTTTAATTTATTGACCGCGCGGGTTTGTTGTGGTGTTCCATTGACCTTGTGTGACCGTGGCGGGCGGGCGGCGCGGTAGTGGCACCTGTCTCTTGTGCGCCACACGGCCCACTGTCACCGAAGCCAACTGAGCCCTGACATCGACCCGTCGCCGACTCGGCGCGATGGCCGTCAGTGGCACGTGGCGCGCCGCTGCAGCCCGATCAATATTGCAACTGGCCGCGCGCTCTGCAACGCGCGCAAAAACCGACAAACAGTGGGCGGCTGCCGGCATGCCGCGCTGCGTTGCACCGACCCCCACCAAACACGATTTGGCAGCACTGTAAGGACGCTTGCTGGGCGTGAAGTTTTCCCTTCACCATAGGGTTTACACACAAACTGGTCAAAGTTTGAGCCAGGATATACTAGTCTAAAAATGCAAATAACGAACAAATTTTGGCCTCAAAAGATTCAGCATTTCATCGTGTGCCTTAAACAACATTAATCATACATTTTGAGCTTTCAGTACTTTAAATAAGGTCAAAACATCGCAAAACACAAAAGTTAATACAATAGTCACGTGGGTGTCAGGAAATGTCACAGGTGCGTCAAATTTGTGACTGGGGCTTTACTTTCAAACATCGGATCTACCTGTTTCTTATAGGTATCTTCAGTGGCGTATCTAGGATTTCTCTCAGGGGGGATCCGCAGTCAAAAGGGCCCTTGACTGACTGGGTTGAAAGGGCCCTTAAGTGGCAAAAGGGCCCTTGTAGCCTGAGTTGAAAGGGCGTTAACCCGCGCCCCGTAGGGAGGGGGGGGGGAGGAAAAACGGCCCCTGTCCTCTTCCGTAGCTATCTCCTAAATGACTGCAAATATCGCCACCAAACTTTCAGGAGCTCTCTGGGCATCCATTTTACACATTGTGACCAATTTTTTTCCAGAGGCTATGATAGGTTGGCCGCAAATGACGTCATGTTCTGCCATTTTCGACAAAAAAAGGTTTCGCAGGAAAAGCCACAGGCCTACAGAGCTGTAGAAACATAAAAATGTTCCGACTTAAAATGTGTAGAATTAACAGGCCTAGGTCAAATCTGAGCACAGTTTACAGAAAGAGCATTAAAAGAGCTTTGATTGTTTTGTTGGGTTGGGCCCAGGCCCTTTCGGTCTGACGTGTCCATCAGCGTGCTGTCGATTTTCCCCATATAAGGAAGTTATTGCTGGCGCTTCTTGGCCTCTCATTGGTCTAACGAATAGACCACTTGAATTCGACCAATGAGGAGCCAAGAAGTAGCAGCATGCTCACAGCGTGCTGATAAATAAACGGGGTGCGAACAGAGCTCAGGGCCGGAAGTATGATAGGAAAGGAATTGAGGGAGACATTGGTCTGGGCGGGCACCTTGGTGAGTCACCGCCCACCGGGGCTGAGCCTGTCCAACAGGACAGGCCGACTAGCCCCCCAAGTGCTCACTGCACCCGGTTACGAGCGTGCTTGATTAGGAGCTGCAGTGCGCTCCAATGGGAGCCGCCCGCATGGAATAAAGTTGCCCGTCCAGGTCCAGCCCGGATCAGGGGTTGCGGCATGGAGGAGAAGGATTTGAATGTCATGAGGATGGAAACGGCGAAACGGGTGTTGAAAGAGCTATTAACTACGCTTTTCCCCGGCACTGTAGCTCCTCATTTCCGAGTCATGCGATGGTTTGTTGAAAATTGTCGAAATTGGATCTGAAAATTGGCGAAATTTGACCTTGGATTGGATGACCTATGTGAACTGACCTTTGACCTGATCTAAAAAGTGACCAGAGTAATTTCGTCATTATTGTTTGCGTCCCTTCAAACGCTGCCTTTGGCGTGTCGTGGCTCAGAAGCCGAGTTAGAAGCAGGGGTGCGGAGCTGGAGCTGCAGAGCCGCCGGAGCCGGCATATTTTGCCCGGAGCCGGAGCCGTGAAAGAATATAGCCCGGAGCCGGAGCCAGAGCCGGAGCATTAAAAAAAGGCGGCGACTCCGGCTGCTTTTTTTTAACCCTCGCCCCGTTGGGGGGGGCCATTTTGCCCCCCCCTGTGGTTTTTCCTGAAAAATTTTCAGTACCTTCCCGGGCATCAATTTGACACCTTCACACCAAATTTCAAGTCTTAGGTCACCTTAGGTCAGGAGTTATTGAGGTCAAACTGAGGTCATGTTCGAGCAAAAATGAGCAAAAAACATGCAATCTTGAAACGTTTACCAAATCTACAGTTATCAAGCAATTTCAAAGTTCTTTATATGGTCTAGTAGACAAAAAGCGGCGCTACAAAACAGCTTTCTCGGATTTTCTAAATTTTGGGTTTTTGACCAAAAAAAAATCAAAAATTTGATTTTTTTTAGAAAAACTAAAAAAAATCCAAAATGTTTCCGAATTTCAAATAAGCCGGAATAAATGTGATAGTCCCTGAGCTCTTCTATGTACATACCAAATTTCAGATCGATATCTCGTTTTTTGGCCAAGTTATAGAGAAAACACTGTTCAAAAATTATGACGTCAAATTTTTGAACTCAATTATTAGCGATTCTAGACCACGTACGGCAAAACAAAGACCACCATTGAACTCCCCGTGACGAGCTGCATCGATTCGATACCCATTATATGCAAAAATATTTACTTTGAAATTTGACCTAATTTGACCTGACCTTGACCTGACCTTGACCTGACCTTGACCTGACCTTGACCAAAACGTGACCTAAGCTGGCCCCAAAGGCTTCCTGACCCACATAATCGCATTTGTCATGTAAAATAGACCATAAAACATGTATCACACGACACTTTCATATTGTGACCCCCCAGTGACCTGACCTCTGTGACCTGACCTGGTATCAGTGACCTCAAATAGTAAAATATGTGTTTGAAGAACATTTCCCCATCGATGATTTTCAATGAAATGCATTTTACTCGATTTTACAACGCATTTCTTGAAATGCCTGTAAACGATGAAAATTGGACCTTTGACCTGACCTATGACGTCATCAGTTTGACCTAGGTCAATAAAATTGGGTCACAAGGTAGTTCCCTGATAGGGCTATCCAACACCGTTTGCCGCTTGTCGCTAGGTTGCGTGGTTCTCGAGATCTTAGGGTGGGGGCCAAAATGCCCCCACCCCCCAACAGGGCGCGTTGCTCGGCAGAGCCCAACGGGGCGCGGGAAAAATTATTGACCTAGTTCGGTTTGACAGTACAAGGCAGTAAAACATGTGGTATTCAAAATAGCCTTGCTATGCCTTTAATGGGCTCCTGATAGCCCATTAAAGGCTTAGCAGATCGCTTTGTGCTATAACATTGAGCTTTAAGCAAAATAAGCATGCTTATTTCATAGCCTGCCCTCAGAGGGCCCTTCTGGTGGTCTTAAAGGACCCTCAGGCCTCAATCGACCTCAGATGGACCTTTGCTGGCGTCATAAGGTCTCCGTTAGCCTGAAAGGGTCCTCCAATAGTCCCAAGGGGCCTTCTATTCTCCTTAAAGGCCCTGAGTCAGCCTAAGAGGGCCATTCAGTGGCCTCCGAGGGCACTCTTTGTCCTCAGGGGGACTGTCATACGGCTCAAGGACCAAGGTGGTCTGAAATAGCCTTCATTTCACTTCTGAGGGCCCTCCAATGCCCTCAGAGGGCCCTATATTTGCATCATTACACCTCTTTGAGTCCTCGGAGAGCCCTCTTTGAGATGGCTGAGAGGGCCCTCTTTGATCTGAGATGGCCTGATGACCTCGTAGGGCTCATGTGGTGGCCTGAAATCACCTCAGCAGGCCCTCCAGTGGCCTCAAAGGGTCCTGTTTTTGCATTAGAGGGCTCTCTGTGGCTTCCGAGGGCCCTTTTTGATCTCAGAGGGCCCTCTTTGATCTCAGAGGGCTTTTTTGACCCTTTCGAGCTGTCTGAGGGGGCCCTCTGGCCTCTGTTTGCCTAAAAGGGCCCTCTATTCGCCTCAGAGGGCCCTCTGTTCGACTCCGAGGGCCCTCTGGTGACCTCAGCGGACCCTATTTTTGCATCAGAGGTCCCTCTGTGGCCTCCGAGAACCCTCTTCGATCTCAGAGGGCCCTCTTTGAGGTGGCTGAGAGGGCCCTCTGTTCGCCTCAGAGGGCCCTCTGGTGACCTCAGGGGCTCTATTGTTGCATGAAAGAGCCCTCTGTGGCCACCGAGGGCCCTTTTTGATATCAGAGGGCCCTCTTTGACCTCAGAGGGCTTTTTTGACATGTTCGAGGTGCCTGAGGGGGCCGTTTTTATCTCAGAGTGCCCTTTTTGACCTCAGAGGGCTTTTTTGACATCTTTGAGGTGTCTGAGGGGGCCCACTGACCTCTGTTTGCCTCAAAGGGCCCTCTGTTTTCCTAAAAGAACCCCCTATTCGCCTCAGGGGACCCTCTGTTCGCCTCAGAGGGCCCTCTGGTGACCTCAGGGGGCCCTATTGTTGCATCGGAGGGCCCTCTGTGGCCTCCGAGGGCCTTTTTTATCTCAGAGGGCCCTCTTTGACCTCAGAGGGCTCTTTTCGACCTATTCGAGATGTCTGAGAGGGCCCTCGGGGTCTGCGAGGGCCCTCTGAGTGCCTGAGAGGGCCCTCTGAGTGCCTGAGAGGGCCCTCTGAGTGCCTGAGAGGGCCCTCTGGGTTCTGTCCCCCGTTCGTCTCAGAGGGTCCCTTTATTCGCCCCTTCAGAGGGCCCTCTGTTTGCCTCAAAGGGCCCTCTGTTTGCCTAAAAGGACCCCTATTCGCCTCAGAGGGCCCTTTGGTGACCACAGTGGGCTCTATTGTTGCATTGGAGGACCCTCTGTTGCCTCCGAGGGCCCTTTTTATCTCAGAGGACCCTCTTTGACCTCAGAGGGCTCTTTTCGACCTATTCGAGATGTCTGAGAGGGCCCTCTGAGTGCTTGAGAGGGCCCTCTGAGTGCCTGAGAGGGCCCTCTGGGCTCTGAGTGCTTGAGAGGGCCCTCTGAGTGTCTGAGGGGGCCCTCTGAGTGCCTGAGAGGGCCCTCTGGGCTCTGGCCCCCGTTCGTTTCAGAGGGTTCCTTTATTCACCCCTTTAGAGGGCCCTTTGCCTCAAAGGGCCCTCTGTTTGCCTCAAAGGGCCCTCTGTTTGCCTAAAAGGACCCCCTATTCGCCTCAGAGGGCCCTTTGGTGACCACAGTGGGCTCTATTGTTGCATTGTAGGGCCCTCTGTTGCCTCCGAGGGCCCTTTTTTATCTCAGAGGGCCCTCTGTGAGCTCAGAAGGCTCTTTTCGACCTCTTCGAGATGTCTGAGAGGGCCCTCGGGCCTGAGAGGGCCCTCTGAGTGCTTGAGAGGGCCCTCTGAGTGCCTGAGAGGGCCATCTGAGTGCCTGAGAGGGCCCTCTGAAAGCCTGAGAGGGCCCTCTGTGTGTCTGAGAGGGCCCTCTATGTGCCTGAGAAGGTCCTGATCGTTGTAAAGGGCCCTTAATTTACTCTACAAGGTCCCTCGTTGGCCTAAAGGGGTCCTCTGATAGTCCTAAAAGGGTCCCTAAAAATGTAATTGATATTTTTCATTATGTAAAAAAATGTAAGTGGTGAAAAGGGCCCTCAAAGTGTTTTCAATTTTTTTCGAGTAAAAAAAAATATTTTTTTTTTGCTCTAGGGGGGATCCTAGGATCCCCAGGGTCCCCCCTTGGATACGCCACTGGGTATCTTGCGTTGCACCACGCAGAGCTGGTGGCGTGGCGTGGCGGTGCGACTATTCCTGGCTTTGGCGAGGGTAGCAGCCAAGGGCGGGGTCGCAGCCAGAGCCGCGCGAGCGGGCGGTCGGGCTGCCAGCCGCGGCTTTTCGGCAGGCCCACCGGGACAGTGCCCCTCAGATATTGAGAATGCCACCGTCAGGGTGCGGTCGTTGCTATATGTTGGTTGGATCATAGACCTCTCTGAGCTCTCTAGTATGGTCTATCAGAAAATGTTACATATTTTGACCCTGTCAGTCTTTTAAATGACCCACTGCCCCAACCATTTTTCATTCACTGTTACACCCACACTGACGATATTTTATTGGCGGTGGAGGGGGTCATGTTCGGTGCCTTACCTACTTTAAAATTATGCTGTTAGCGCTTCCATTCTGAGTCGGTGCTGCTATACCTAGTGCTATGAGCTATTATTGTTTGTTGTTGCAGTGAACTATTGTTGATGTAGGATGCGGTAACATACGACCAAGTTGCTCCGTTGTTGTTAGGTTACACCACCGCTAGTTGACCGGGTTGACCTCGGCACCAGCTCGATACTCCCCCCCCCTCCGGGGTTAGCTAAGCAGAGCGTAAACAGCGCCGCAGTTAGCTGGAGGACAATTACCTCACCGAGCACAGTAACTGCAGTCACAACGGTCAACGGATACGGTAGGGAACTGATAATTGTTCATTTGTAACTACATATATCAGTCACCATTGACCGACACAGGGCTGATAACTGATCGCCATTTGACCGATACCTACTGATCGGTCAGTGGTCATTGCCCACACTCTGGCCGACCACTGGTCACACACCGATCGTGACCGGTCACTGAGCGCCCTCTGACGGACTTTGACCGGTCACTGACCGGTCACTGATTTTTATCGGTCACTGACAGTTCTATAGACCGTCCCCTGACTGACTTTGACCGGTCACCGACCGATCTATAATAAGACCGTCCTCTGACCGACTTTGATCGGTCACCGACCGTTCTATGATTAGACCGTCCTCTGATCGACTTTGACCGGTCACTGGCAGTTCTATGATTAGACCGTCCTCTGACCGACTTTGATCGGTCACTGGCATTTCTATGATTAGACCGTCCTCTGACGGTTGAGCCGTCCAAAGGAGCTCTACAGTCGTCGGAGCTAATAAATCAATGGATAGCTGGCATAAATCAATGAGAGTGGAGCTCGCGAGAGGCACAAAAACAAGAAGACTGGGTAATACACCGCAGGTCAAATCGCAGTGGAAATCATAGATATGTCACGCAAATAGACTGCGCTATTGACCCCGATGAATGTTAAGTGGGAGGTAGGGCTCCCTTGTCCTAACGAGATAACAACTGCCGGCAGGCGAAACAAATAAAGTCCGCCAATATTAATAACCGAAAGATTGAGAATAAAAGAAAGAATGAAAGACACCATAACATTGCGTCATTAATGAACCGAACATAGTTAGTTCAAAAACATGTTTTGTGAGAAGCAAGGGCGTATAAACCGATCGAATGCACCAATTGTGAAAAAATGTGAAAGTTTATGAAAGAATGTGAACCATTATCAGGCATACCTAACCTCAAAGAAAATGCAATATAAAATATACTTAAAGCGTCAAGGTTAAAAAGTATTTAGGTAAGTTTTTTTTTTTCAAAGACTGGACACGAACATTTTTTCATGCAATGCAAATGACATCCAACAGAGCACCGTTGCAGTTATCTCTTTGTGCCCCTTTGTCGCATCAACAATGTGCCGTTGGGAGATTCGGGGACGCCATTGGGATGTAGCGCCATTGCTGTGCTGAGCTGCAGCCTACAGTATCGTGGTACCCCGGCGCTAGTCTCAGGTCGATCGACAGAGAAGCACGGCAGGCGATAGCACACGGCCGACCGTGCCCGTCACAAGGAGTCAAGGACAGCTCCGCAGTGCGTCACCTATCGTGACGCATCAGCGTGACACTGCAGCCAGGGATACTTCGGGGAGCAGCAGGGGTTGCGGACGCGCAGTCGTTCTTGAACACGTACGGAACACGCACAACCAACAACTTTCTTTTCCAAGATACTTTCGATCACAGATCATATTCCTATTACATAGGTGAAACTTCACTGCACCACTACAGATCATACGCCTTTGCCAGCGCGATGCACCCTCTCGCACTATGTCAACCGTCGAGCCTTTTGAATCGATGTGGCTATGAGCCGTACCGGGCGGCAGCGGCCGTAGCGGCGGCCGTAGCCCCGGCAGTCGGCGGCGCCCATGGCACCGACTGACCTGCCACAACCACAGTGGTAGCGTGCACGGCCACCCATGGCACCGACGGGCGCCGCCGCCGCGCCGGTCAGCTGACCCGCCGGCCCCCGCGCTGCCGAGCACGAGATGAGAGCACGTCACCCGACACTGCACCCCGGTGATTATCGGGCTCCAGGAACGGCACGCGCTGCGGTCACTAAGGACGGGAGTCGCTGTGGGGACGGGGTGCGCACTAAGGGCGGGCGGTGAGGGACCGGTGCCGCTGAGGGACCGGCGGCAGCTGCGGCGAGCACGGCCGCGCGGCGCCGTGCGATTGGAGAACCTGCGGCGCGGCGGCCGCGTGCGAGCACCCTGCTGCCCGTCTCGTCTCCGTCCGCTGTGCAAGACCCGCACCCCTGCGGTCACTTACCTCGGCAGGTTCAAGCAGGGTCGTCCGCCGCCGCCGCCGCCGCCGCCGCCGCCGCACGCACAGTGACCCGTTTTAGCGCGCTGCAGCCTGCAACCCTTGCAGAGTGCGTGCAGTATTGATTGGCGCAGCTCGCTCGGATAACCTTGGAGGCTCTGACCTACACCACCAGTTCGTTGAATCCTGCAACGCAGCGCCAGGGGCGGCGGCCGCCGGGCCAGGAGAGGGGGCTGGCGGGCGGCGAGAGCAGTAGAACGGCTCCGCGTGGACTGGGAGGACGATGTGCTCGAGCGGAGATATACCTGGGCTCATTCCTGCAGCAGGCCGGCCGGTTCCAAGGTCAATTGGCAGTATCGATATCGACACCGTCCTTTCTGCAGTGTCGGTGACCGCCCCTGCTCGGCCGCCGACCACGCCGGCCTGGCACGCATCCCACCCCGGTCCCGCCGCCCCTCCCACCCCCACTATGCGTGCGCAGCGAGGGCAGGGGCGCCGGCAGGGCTGGGAGGGCCTGGGAGGGCAGGGAGGGCAGGGGCGCCGCAGGGCTGGGAGGGGCTGGGAGGGCAGGGCGCCGGCAGGGCTGGGAGGGGCTGGGAGGGCAGGACGCACAGGGCTGAGAGCCGAGAGGGCAGGGGTGCCGCAGGGCTGGGAGGGCAGGGAGGGCCGAGAGGGCAGGGGCAGGGGCGCCGCAGGGCTGGGGGGGGGGCAGGGAGGGCAGGGCGCACGCCGCACAGGGCTTGGGGCCGAGAGGGCAGGGGCAGGGGCGCCGGCAGGGCTGGGAGGGACTGGGAGGGCAGGGCGCCGGCAGGGCTGGGAGGGGCTGGGAGGGCAGGACGCACAGGGCTGAGAGCCGAGAGAGCGGGGTCAGCTGGGCACCGGCAGGGCTGGGAGGGCAGGACGCACAGGGCTGAGAGTCGAGAGGGCGGGGGCGCCGGCAGAGCTGGGAGGGCAGGGCGCCGGACGCACAGGGCTGCGAGGGCCGGGCATCGGGCACTCGGAGCTGGGGTGGAGGGCGCCGGCAGGGCTGAAAGGGTGGAGGCACTGGGCACTCGGGGATTGGAGGACTGGGGCACCGGGCGGCACAGGGCTGGGAGCCTGGGAATGTAGGGGACAGGGGCACCAACCGACACACGGGGCTGATGGCACACAGGACTGGGGGAGAGGTGAGGCGCCTAAAACATAGATTTGGAGGAGAGAGAGGGGCGCCGGACACGATTGCGGAACTTTGAGAGCCGGGTCAGCAATCATTTCCTGTCAGACCATCGGGAGGGGATTTCAGCGCCACTTCTCCCTTGAACCTCAAACGTTAAAACCGATTAATAACCTAATTAATGGTTAACGACCCACTGAGGAACGATAGAAATACACCTGCAATAGCAGAGGTAATCCTACATCCCATTAGGGAACCTCATCCATTGAGGAACCAACGAACGATCCCCACATTCTTGTTCACACTCCCTTGTCGGAGAGGACACAAAAACATGTACTCATAGTTCATAGCCCTCATGTTTTTTCAATGGTGAAGATACCATCAAGTGATACAACTGACTTATTTTAGATATTAATTCAGCAGCAGGCTTTACGACATTTACTCCGCTGCTCCGGTTAGAATAGGTTAAGTAAGGTGATCGGTTGCCTATACCGAGCTGTCGTGACCTCGATAGGGGTGCAACCTCCATCTCGCGGTGCCCGCTGCCGGCGGAGCGCGGTAGCTGGGAGGGGGGGCGTGACGTGGTCGGCAGTGGGCACCCGTTTGTGGCAAGGCGCCGTGGCTGGGGTATGGGTGTGGTACAGTGGTGGTCTGTTGACCGTCACCTGCCCCGAGTCACAGACGGCGACCTGCGCTGTCTCACGGTCACAGAGTTATTGGCGCTAACTAACGACCGCAGCCGTGACACCCGGCCGAGCTCCACCGCCGAATACTCGTTACCTGTCGCTATACGGTGAGCTATTACAACGAGACACTTAATAGTTCTTGGTAATGAGACTGCCGAACGCTTATTCTCCCGGAATAGAATATCAAAAATGCTTCGCCACATCCGGGCAACTCAGCCATATGTGGGATCTAAAATGCATTTAACAAGAAGGTAACACACATAATATACGACTGAAGTGTTTTCAGTTATATAAGCAGTCGATGCGCATGGGCAGTCACAGTAACATACTGGAGGTTACAGGTTCACGCCCACCTGCCATTTTCGACCTAAGAAAAGGTTTTGCGGGAAGGGCTGTCACGCCTTTTTCACTTTGAACATTTTTCCTTATCTTCAAGATAAGGAAAAAATTTTAAAGTGAAAAAGGTGTAGAATTAACAGGACTACAAAACTGCTACCTCACTTTTGAATTTTCTGAATTTGACTTACAAAACAAAAAAAAAAGTGTTTTTTAGAGCCAAATTTAAGCTCGATAACTTCATTTTTGGCCAAGCTATGGCGTAAAGCTGTTCAAAGTTTATGACTTGAAACTCAATTTTTAGCCGTCGTAGGCCACGTAGAGTAAAACAAACGCTGCCATTGGATTCCCCGTGATGAGCTACATCGAATAGATACCCCTTTATGCAAAAATATTAACGTTTTAGTTTGACATTTTTTACCCGACCTTGACCTGTGACCTCGACCAGAACGTGACCTAAACGGACCCCAATGTTCGTCTAGCCAACACCATTGAACTGGAAATATAAAATTGGCCATTAAACATGTATCGCACGTCCCTAATTGGGTTCATATTTTGATCCTTAGTGACCTGACCTCTGTGACCTGACCTGGTGTCAGTGACCTCTTTAAGCAACATATGTATTACGTAACCGACGCTCTATCGATGATTTTCAATAACATACTTTTTACTCCATGTCATAACGCATTCCCTAAAAGGCCCGCGGTAAACGGTGAAAAATGAGAACTTTGACCTCACCTGTGACGCCTGTGACGTTATTGGAGACCCCAAGGTCAATTAAATAATTTATCCTCGACAGTTGTTATAGGGCTATCGAATGGCGTTTGAATTCTGTAAATCTGTCCAGTAGTTCCGGAGATACGAGGGGGCAAAAAATATCCCCCGCCACCAGGTTGTGTTATACTCAGGCCCCACCAGGGTGCGGGTTAAAACTGGGTATCATCGGCTGCCTGACCTCTTCGGCATTGCTTTTATGCAAAAAAAAAAAAATAATAGCCCCCACTACCTGGGCCCGATTTCACCAAGTGAATATATTCCATTACGGCGGCGTACATATTCACTTTTGGCATATTATGACAGATTCAGTTTCACCAAACTCCGTACAGGAATACTTATTCAAGACAAAGACAAAGTATGACTGCATAAGTCCGTCGTTTTTTGGCATGCTATTACATTTGAGGTACCTCTGGTACGCCGATCTGCTTTTTCAACAGCTGTTTGCCGAGTTTGCTGGCATTGAAAGTATGCTACTTTTTGTGGCATACTTTGAGAAACAGCTTGGCATACATCAATTTTTTTGTATGATAATGTTACAAATTTAATGACTTCGTCGATGCAACGTATGATAAAAACATGCCACAGGCTACGCAAAAAGTTTTTGATGTCATAATGGTTATTTCTTGCTGGATATATAGGGTATCGTGTGTCAGGGCTTATATTGAAATTAAACCCCAGAACAGCTATTTTTATAAGGCTTATCTCATCGTGGCATCACTGCGATTAAAATCACCCCATCATGCAGAAACACAAAAGGGAATTCCTTTTTTCATTCGCATTCCCGATTACATTGAGTTTTCCACTTAAAAAAACGACAGTTCACATTGTATTTTGATAACACAAAAGGCCAAAAGCGTTTCAAATCTTTCTCACCGTGATTATTACACCGTGCTCTTTATACAGCGTTTTACCGAAGAGGAAGTAAATAACTGGCGAGGGCGAGAGGAAAGACTGAAGTCCAGTCCAGCAACGCCTTGATTGACATGCCCAGCATGTTGCATCACAAGTCACAACGCATTCGTTTACATTCGTTTTCATCGCCCACCTTTGCTATTTCTTTGCAGTACCCATATGCTGTCCAATGTCCATATTTTTTTTTGTGTGTTGTGGCCACTGGCCAAATGATTCAATTTATCACCGGCTTCCCGCTTCCGTTCAGGTTCAGTCTGCCGAATGATTCCGAAATATTCTCCATATTTGAAGTCGTCGGTAGACCCTTCGATTATTTAAAAACTTGATTCAAGTAATATTTCAGATAACTTGTCGGCTAGTCGGCCGTGCTCCTTGCTATCGTCAGTGATCGGTAGTTAGATATAAGATAGGTGCCTCAAGTAATCTTGTTCGACCCTATTTATATTTGCTTTGAACCACTCCAGAATTCCGTAAAAGATGTGAACAAATATTGAAGCAATATCTAATGAGAAGTAACTTGGAAGAAAAAATTAATATCAATTCAAAATCCAATAAAACCCACACACGCCAGTAACGTCAGCTGTGCTGCGCGGCTTGCTGCCGATTGTTTACATTTTTGGCTTTGGAATGTCATGCTCCCAGCAAAAATCAAGAGCATTATTAGCAATATTTGTTTAGGTACTTCCTCTTGTATGATCAGCAAATTTAATTCTTATTAGCGTAGCTAGAAATTTTTTCCATAATATTGTATATCTGAGCATTTAAGCTCGTCGACTTTAAATACGGAAAAATATAGTGACTGCATGTCCCCGACAAGAAAAGATATATGCATGCGCGCCCGTGGCTCCCAAAGTACGTAAAGCGGGCGTATTGAATATATTCCTGTGGCGAAACCGAATAGTATTATTGTCGTACTTTGTCGGTGTACTTTTCCAAAGTACACCAATAATATATTCACTTGGTGAAATCGGGCCCTGGGCGCGGGTTAAAATTGGGTATCATCGGCTTTTCTCGTCATGTGCAGCACGCTCGATTTTTCCGCAAAGCTCTAGCTCGATCAGGGCAGAGCGGCAAGGGGGTCCGACCGACCTCCGTTATAGAGTTGGGCGACGCGCCCACGCATCGCCCAACTCCGAAAACTCACCGGCCGAAACTGGGGACTGGAGGAGGAGCAGCTCCGGGCGGTGGCGAGCGGCTACGTGCGAGGCCCGCTCGAACACGCCGCCGCCGCCTGGTTACCTGCCACGCCTCCCTCCCACGTGGAGGTACTCGAGAGAGAGGTACGAGCCATCTCTAGAGTGGTCACCGGCTGCCCCGTCTCAACGAGAAAACACGCAGTCACGGCGGAGGCCGGCCAGGTGCCGGTCGAGGTGCGCCGCCACGCTCTCGCGGCGCGCTTCCTGGCCAAGGCGAGGTCACTCCCCGACTCCGATCCGCTCCGAGCCGTCGCCGGCGCGGTCGTTGCCCGGCGTCTCTCGTCGGTCACCGGCTGGCGCGACGTCGGCCAGGCCGTGTGGGCGGCCGCCGGAGTCACGGCTCCGATCGAGCCGGCGCTGACGCGCCGCCCCCCACCCTGGGCCGAGATAGGTGATATCACCTTCTGTCTAGATATCGGCCCCGGCCTTCCGGTGGGTGCGGGCGCGGAGCTGAAGAAGTCAACGGCGGAGACATTCCTGGCGGGTCTGCCCCAGTGCGCCACCTGGGCCTGGACAGACGGCTCCGTCGTGGGTGGCACCAGCAGCGGAGGCGCTGGTGCCCTGATCGTGTATCCCGACGACGAGACGGTGGAGCTACGGAAAGCAGCTGGCAGCCTACACGGAAAAAAATATTTACTCCCCTAGGTGGGGTTCTGACGTCCCAAATACAGTACCTATATTAGAGTAGATATTCGCCCTATTTTGGAGTTCTATCCATAACTCCCTAAAACTATCAAAAGGCGATTCATTACTCTCTTGGTGTTTTGAAACTCCCTTGTAAAACGCAATTGAAACTCCCTTTTAGGGAGTGAAAAATAATAGGGAGTAGTGGAACCTAAGAGGAGTAATAAAACTCCTTATTAACTACTCCTTATTCCGGAGTTATGATCGCAAAAGGGAGTTTCACTACTCCTGTTCTGCAAGTGAAACTCCTTTAAATTTGTCTGTGGAGTAACGTCACACCGAAAACGAGACATGCTAAGTGGTTCCAAAACTCCCAAAAAGGTACTCATCCCAAATACAGTACTTATATTAGAGTAGATAAAGTTAACATTCTGGAGTTTTCCAAAAAGGGTGTGATGTCACCCCAAATATACGGGTTGAGTCACTCCTAATTTTGGGCAGGACGCACATTGCACAAGCCCCAACTGACATAATCAGAGCATTTCCAGCTGGAATTTTAACAAATATGGATCATTTATACCGTTATCATTGCAAAAACAAGTTTCTATGATGCTATGACGTGACGTGTGTTGTGAGGCTGAAATAAGAACCAGTCTCTGCCTATTTCTTTCGCGCATTTCGGAGACACAGTTTAGCTATAGTGTAATAAATAACCAGCAGACGAAAAAAAATCTCGAGCATATCCAACAAAACACTGGATTATAAACAATATTTCTTCTGTATTCTCGTCAACCAAGTCATGCATGTAACAGCAGATTTAGCACAAGATGGCCAGGAGCCACAAGGATTTGCCACTGGGTTTACAGAAAATCTGCAGCAGCATCCAGTATCATCCAGTATAGCAGCGTCCAGCAAGTACAGCAATGGTGAACGAAGCAGCTATCATAGATGTTAACCCTCGCCCTGGCAGGGGGGGGGGGTCGATGCGACCCCACCCCCCTAAGGGTTTTCAAAGATGGCGTAAAAACGGCGGAGCGCAGCGCCGCCAAATTTGGCACTGCCTATGGGGCAACCTTTTTACATAAGACCTGAAAATTTCAGGTCCGGGTGACCTTGGGTCAGGTCACCAGGCCAGAACAACCGGTACAAGGTCATGGTCAAATTTCAATTTGTTTATGCACCTGTCCAACTCACAGTTTTGGACTGCTTTCCTTCAAACTTTCAGGATGTACTAAGTTCACCGAGTTGTATAGCATATTGTTCGGGTTTTTATGTCACTGACCTGAGGTCAGTTAGAGGTCATTACGTCGTAATGTTAAGCCTATGGGAAAATATTCAATTCGGAAAATATTGAAGATATCCGCTTCGTTCTATCACTTTTGTGCTTTGAAAGGTCAGGTCAAATGAGGTCAACTGAGGTCAAATGACGTTTGTGCCGATAACTTGTCAATAATAAAGATAAAGCTTTCAAAATGGTACCATTCTGTTTCTCTTGAACAGCCGAGTCGAATGATATGCAACATTAAGCATTTCGACCATGCTTAAGACTTAAGTTGTACTTAGGTTGTGCTTAGTATTTCAAGTACACCTAAGCAAGCAAAACAAGTACATCGTTCGACGCGCCTTGACGTGCTGAGTTCACTGGTGCTTTTGTTTTTGTTCTATCTTAATTAGATAAAAAGTTAGAAGCGAAAAACTTGACCTGTTTTAGCGTTGCACAGGGGTGAGAACTCCAGGGGGCCCACCTACCTACCAAATTTGGTGTTTCTAGGTGCCATAGGAGGCATTAATGTTGCATATCATTCGACTCGGCTGTTCAAGAGGAACAGAATGGTACCATTTTGAAAGCTTTATCTTTATTATGTGACAAGTTATCGGCACAAACGTCATTTGACCTCAGTTGACCTCATTTGAACCGACCCTTGTTATGAAAAATGACCTGCCAGGGTGAGGGTTAAAAAATGAACACATTTTTATGCAGAAACAATTGAGATGTGAGACTCCATAACACTGTAACACGGTCATAGGGGTGTGATTCTAAACACACATATCCAGCGCCGTGCTGGTGGTGCGAGTTTTCCGTGGAGTGCTGGGGGGGGGGGGGGGACGGCGTTTTCGCGCCCCAGTCTAACTCGGCTCCCGGGTCATCTAGCGACACGCGGTAAACGGCACTTCGATAGTCAAAAATAATGAAGAAAATAATCCTGTCATTTTTAGATCATGTCAAAGATCAGGTCACCAGAGGTCATCAAAGGTCAAATTTTGCCTCTTTCAATAGTTAAAAGTTTTTGAAAACCGACGCATAACTTGGGGACCAAAAAGAGCCACAGCACCGCGAAAAGGCGCGTTCGATAGCCATTTTTTAACGCTCTTTCGTAATGTGTCCTCAGATGTGACCTCAGTTTAGCCTCTAGAGAGAAAAAAGAACTCCACAAATAACCGTTTTACGAAAATAAGAGTGTATTTCTCTAATCATCTTTGACTCAATAGAGTCGCGATATTGCTGTTGGCAGCATCATATTCCTCTTGTCGAAACGCATTGAATGAACTATAATTTGACCTTGAGGGGTAATTTCGAAAATTTTACTTAAGGTCAAGGTCATGACTTGACCGGAAAAGGTCATGCTGCATATCGGTCGATTCTTTTCGTCAAGCTGAACACATTTGAGGTTTTTTACCGCTCTAGCATGTCTCTCAATCGATGTTATAGACTTAGAGAGTGTTTAGAACGACGTTTTCTCCCATTCACTTATAATGGAGATTGCGCAAAATTGCCCTGGCATTAGGTCATCGATATGAAAGTTCTGAGATATACCTATAATTTATAGATTCTTTTACTTTTATCAATCGCCGAAAATTGCAATATAATCATTCAGTCGGTGTAGCTACTACGAGCATTCTTTCTGCGGTGAGGTCACTTGAAGTGGCCTGGTGACCTGACCTTTGGCGACCTGGGTCTGAAATTTTAACAACATTTGTGGGAAAAGATGCATGAGCAGGTGTGCCAAAGAAGACGGTGGCTCCACGCAGCCATTTGTGAGCTATCTACGAAAACTACGGGGGGGGGGGTCCAAACGCTCTCCCCGGTCAGAGCGGGTTAAAATCGGTACTAGTCGCTGCATCTCGCGACGGCACACATGCTCATTTTTTCCGCGAGCCTCTAGCTCAAGTTGGAAAGAAATGGGAAGGGGATTCGCCCCTCGACCTGGGTGCATGCAGAAAACCGGTAGGTCCGGGGAGGGTTAAGGTTATACAATATACACACTGTGGCTCAGCATCCATGCACAGTGTACATTGCACACACTGTCTCCGTGAGGTGAGGGTTGTGCTGGATGAATAGACAACCACGCGTTGGACACTATTCGTTTATCCAACGTATTCCTCGTCGTGCAACGGGCTTCCGAGCGTGTTTGCCAACCATGCTTGCCAGCATTATCTGCAATGGAAAATGTTCCGTTGTGACTAAAAAGGCAATATTTTAAGTCTGCATAGGTGGGGTCAATGGGTTTCTGAGAAACTTTGTCTAGGAGCTAGGGACATTCCCAGCATCTGATGAAATTTGATGCAATTATTAGGTCACTGCATTGGGCGAGGAGTGATGTTTGCTGTGCTCTGCGCTCAACCTTTGCAATTGATAACTTGAGCTTTTTAACATTTCCGTATAACATTTTATATAACTAACATTTCCATAAACATTTCAATTCCGGAATTCACGCTTGAGTGCATTTGTCTTTTGATGTGGCGGGTACTTTTCGGAAAATAATTGATAGGCCTATTCTAATAAAGCAATATATATACATACACGTATTTTTTCATATGCCTTTCATTAAAACCAGTTTCATTGTTTAACCCTCGCCGGCACAAGGGGGGGGGCAGGTTTTTCGCAAATAACTCGCGCAAAAAGCGGCTGATCGCGACGACACTTTCAGTACCCTCGTGTTAATCAATTTTACACCTACCCTGATAATTTCATGACACTGACCCAAATGACCTTTGACCTGTGGCCTATTTTCCAAGACCATGTTTGGCCAGAATCGCGATTCGGCGTACGTCGGCTCGCATTACCAGCGCGTTTGCAGTCTTTTCGTGGTTTCAAGCGTTCAAACATGTGATATGATGTTGGTCTCATGGATTAGGATGGGTGTCAAGGTCACCTGAAGGTCAGGTCAGGTCATTGACCTTTGGTGACCTCGGTTAAAAACCATTTGAACATTTACAAAGTAGTTTCCGTGCCTTCGTAACATGTTACGAGGCTGTCAGAGGCGGTTGACACCTACTACAAATACCCGGCAGCACCCTTACTGGTTGACCTGACCTGACCTGGCCTACATGCATAAAGACATCATCTGTGATCAAAACCAACATGATATTCGTGATCAGCGCCCCGAAAAAAACAGCAGCCACCCTTTACGATGTTCTTGCGACTTGCAGGTCCCGATTTCCCGACCTTTGGGTCATTGACCTGACCTAGAAGGTCAACCGATGACCTAGGACCTCAAAATTGGGTATCATCGGCTTCCTCTTGTCAAGGGCAACACGCCCGTTTTTTCCGCGAAGCTCTAGCTCGATCAGGGGCCAAACGCCAGGGAGGTCGTACCCCCCCCCCCCCCCCTTGTGCCGTCGAAGGACGCAAAATGGCCTGTGCCGGCGAGGGTTAAAGTATTAATTACCTTATGAAAAGGCTACACTGAATATGGGGCATGGATCATGCAGCACAGATAACCAATGACATTCAGGTACTCAGATTATTTTTCAAAGAAAGGAGCAAAATAGAGCAAAAAACCGGAACATGTAAATTGTAAACCATTACCCCGGGTTTCCAAAAACTGTAAATCTTTTATTAATTTTCGTTTTCAACCCTTGTATATTCTGCCATGACAAGTCTACGACAAAGGGGAACAGGCGGTGATGACGTTCATTGCATTCTCTAATTTTGCCAAAAGTGTATAGCTACCAAAAAAGAATGATTCCGGGAAGAGCCGGCATAGGTACTGGACGTCAATATTTTGGGCAAAGAAAAAAAAACATTAATATGTCACGAAGCAAATATAACTGTTGAACGCATCTCCAAAGTCGCAGCGAGAAGGGACTTGCCTGAATTGTGAGCTCGAAGATCCTGTCAGTTATATGCAGTGAGATGATAGTTGCTGCTGCGAGAGCGTCGTCTCCGAGCGTATCGTCACCACTCCCACCTTTTCCTGCACCACTCTCCGCCGAAAACTCTCACAACCCACTGACAGTCCACTGACACCACCACCGGCGTGTTCACTGGGCGCAACTGCCAACCGACTGCTGCCTTGAAAATGGCGTCGAATAACGCACGTGCATCAGTGCCGCGATGGCGGCAAAACTCTTTCAAGAGGAGTTTCAGGTCTTTTTTCGGAGTTCAGTTACTCTTCTTTTCTTTTGACTGTCCTCTCTGTTCTTCGTTAACTCCCTTTGCGGTGAATTACTCTGCATTGCGTACTTCCATGCTTATTCGAACTGTCACAGCAGAGTAACAAAACTCCGACCGGGTTTGTATACTCCGAGCGGTTATGCATGGGGAGTAAATGAAATCTCAATCTCTTTCCTTTACTCCGACAGATAAAGTGAGGTACTTTTATTACTCTTCCTCGCCATGAAATACTCCAAAATGAATGGTATATGAACACCATCAAAAGGAGTTTTAAAAAAAAGGTGTATGTAAATCTCTCGCGGAGTAAATATTTTTTTCCGTGTATGTTCCAGCTTCCGGGCTGAGCTGGTGGCGCTCAGAGAAGCTCTAAGGCATCTACACGAACATCCAGCACACACCGGCGACCCTATCGTGCTCTGTACCGATTCTCAGGCGGCACTCGCGAAGCTCCGCGGGGGTCCATCAGAGCAGGAGTCGCCGATGGGAGCCGAGATCTGGAAGCTGCTGACAGATCTTGCCTCCGGGGGGAGACCGCTCCGCCTGCAGTGGGTCCCGTCGCACTGCGGCATTCCCGGCAATGAGCGCGCTGACGCCCTGGCCGGAGAGGCGTCGGCACTCCCCCAGGAGGAGGCACCAGTCGATGTGCGGACCGTCCACCGTGCGGCGGCGAGGGCGGCCAGCTCGCGGGCCCTAGCTCAGTGGCCTGTGGGCTGGTACCGCTCGCTGATGGCCGGCCACCTCCCGCCGCCGGTGCGAGACTACCCGAGAGAGGTCGCCATCGACATCCACCAGGTGCGAGCGGGTCACTGGTCCGGTTCGGCGGCATATCTGCACCGCATCGGCCGTAGCCCGTCGCCCCAGTGCGAGCAGTGTATGGATCCGCGCTGCCGGGCGAGCTGGTGCCTGGCGTGCGGCGAGGCGCCGGATACGTCTGAGCACCTGCTGCTCCACTGCCCTGCTTTGATGGTGCGGCGTTTCCGGCTCCTGGGTACGCTGCACCCCGCTATCGAGGATACCAGACGGGACGACGTGGTGGCGGCCCTGGTGGGGGCCGCCAGATCCCTCCAGAGCCCAAGAGCTACGGTCCGCCCGGCGGGCCGGGGGGACTGACGACGACGACGACCTCCGTTATGCTATGGAATAAAATATGCCTTCAATATGCCGGTATGCTAGGGAATAAAAGGCTAAAGCTATAGGAAATTTACAAAGAATCTCATGTACCTTAACCTATCTGAAAGCTATAGTGCTATACGAAATCATAATAGGGTTGGGACCTATCTGCATGCTCTGTATGTTTTGGTAAAATAAGAAAGCTCAGAATTTTTAATGATTTAATTTAAAATCAATTTGTTAAAAAAATGCCTAGTTAGCTCAAAAATTAATTAATTGTGACTGAAAACAACTTGCTTCTGATTGGTCGGGCTAATCATGACGTCACATGTAGGTATATAGCTGTCTGTATATTTGGCGCAGTTGAGGCATTCATTTTCTATGTATTTCCCTATGGTAAATCGGAGTGGTTGGTCGTTTATTCAGTGTCTCTTTATTTTGCGCTGGTATTGCGTGGCTAAGAAGTTTTATCAAGAATGACATATACTAAAATGTTCCTTTAATAGTGGAGCTTCAATATCTGTGAGTTTTAATGGCAAGTGAAAACTGATGTCGCTGTTATTTTATCTGGAAATTACTCATTTTTTAGGTCAATATTCAAAATATCTTACTGGAACAAGTTGACACTTGCTCTTGATTTTTGCACTCAAATCGCGTGCGAGTCAACTATATTGGGACTTGCAAAGAATCTTGCTGATTAATTAACTGTGTTGTTATGGCACTGTTTGCAAAGCATGGATAATGAAACTGTGCTACATAGCAATGCCTCAAGTAATAAGCAGGAGGGACAGAATTCAGAGTC